>NW_028270163.1:62805464-62980597 GCF_037043375.1 Chiloscyllium plagiosum | reverse complement strand
GGAGCAAGTAACTTGCATCCTGACTGCCAAAATCCTGTAGATGCCTACACGTGAATACTCCCAGTTGCCTGGATGAGGACAAAGCAGCCCACTTGATTATCACTTCCATCCACTGACACTTTGTACACTGCTACTGTCTACAAGATGCACTGCAGAAATTCGCCAACGATCCTTAACACCTTTCAGACCTGCGATTACGGCCGTCGAGGAGGCTACGAGAAGCAGGTACGTGGAAATCCACCACCTGCGAGTCCCCCATTCAAGCCGCTTCCCATCCTGAATTGGAAGTATGTCACTGTTCCTTCAGTGTTGCTGGGTGGAAGTCCTGAAATTCCCTCCCTAATAATATTGTGGGTCAACCTACAGCACATGGTCTGCAGCGGTTCAGGAAGGCAGCTTACAGCCACCACCTCACGGGCGACAAGGACAGGAAATAAATTCTGAAACAGCCAGATACGTCTATGTCCTATGAGTAAATAAAAATCCTTGATTGTCTGGGGGTAGTTAAGAGTAAACCACAGATTTGGATTTGGAGTCACAAATATGTCAGACTGGGTCAGGCCACCAAATTTGCCTGTCCGAAGAACCTAGTGAACCAGATGGGTTTTTACAGAAATTGATAAATTACAGGCATGACATTGTTGGCCTTTCTTGTTTGACAGTGATTTCTCCTGCAGCGTTTACTGGTGTCTGTGAGCAGCATTTGTACCTTCCCTCTGTCTGATTCCAAATGTGACTGAATTCTTAGTTTGAAATTCCAGCACTGATTTTGCCCCATTATCTGATTTTGCCCCATTATCTGATTTTGCCCCATTATCTGATTTTGCCCCATTATCTGATTTTGCCCCATTATCTGATTTTGCCCCATTATCTTACTGACTCCATGTGTAACACGGAGGTTGTTGTTCACCTTCCTTCTGGTCACTCCAGTTACTCCTCCATCATCAGCTCCTACTCCCTTCAGTCCTACCACCTCCCCCACTCTATCACCTTTGGATATTCACTCTCCTTTCTCCCTCCGAGACTATTTCCTCATTTCTCTTTGTTCCTCCCCTCCTTCCCTCTCCCCCTCCCCTCTTCCTTTCCCTGTCTGTCTCCCCTCTCCCCCTCCCCTCTTCCTTTCCCTGTCTGTCTCCCTCCTTCCCCTCTCCTCCTTCCCCTCTCCCTCCTTCCCTCTCCCTCCTTCCCCTCTCCCTCCTTCCCCTCTCCCTCCTTCCCCTCTCCCTCCTTCCCCTCTCCCTCCTTCCCCTCTTTTCCTCCCCTCTCCCTCCTTCCCTCCCCTCTCCCTCTTTCCCCTCCCCTCTCCCTCCTTCCCTCCCCTCTCCCTCCTTCCCTCCCCCTCTCCCTCTTTTCCTCCCCTCTCCCTCCTTCCCCTCTTTTCCTCCCCTCTCCCTCCTTCCCTCCCCTCTCCCTCTTTCTCCTCAGTCTGTCTCTGTCCCCCTCTCGTTGCCATCCCTCCGCGTCCCCTGTTGCTGGGTAACAGTCAGGGGCTTGTTGTTATTGGTCAGTGCAGTGAGAGTGACAAGTTCCTTATCCAATGGAGTGTTTGCTGCCGCTGGATTGGCTGCGCCCTCTGGTAACAATGGTCCCTAGTGACGGTTGCTATGGAAGGGGGCGTGTCCAGGGGAGCGGTGTCTCCGGCTCTGGCCCCGGTCCCAGGCTCCGGCCACTGGCCGCTCACTCGGAGCCGCAGCGTGCAGCAGTGTCCGGAGAGCGGCCCTCCCAGCGGCGACATGTCGGTCACCATCAGCCTCTTCGATTTGGCCAATTTGTCCATCAGCCACCCCGAGCCCGGGGATGGTCAACTTCCTGGCGCTCCACTCCCTGCTGCATGCTATCCTGAAGACCCTGGGCATCCAGCATGTCCAGACCGAGCAAACCCGAGCTCTTCAAGCTGCTGGACAATACAGGGCAGAGCCCCGCTGGACAGCAGCCCCCAGACCCTACAGCAGCAGCAGCAACTGCTGAGGCCAGAGCCCCGTGCCACCAGGAGTCGGGGGCCCATACCTACAGCTGGAGGAGAAGCTGCGGGATGTGCAACAGCAAGTGCAGGAACTGAGCAGGCTGCCCACTGGCATGGAGCTACTGGAGAGCAGCAAGAAAACATGGCAAGTCTGTGCAAGATATGTGGAACCTACTGCAACTCCGCAAGAACACCGAGACCAACAAGGAAGGGGTTGACAAGGTAATGCCCGCCCTCTGGAAGATAGAGGATTTTTGGGGGGTGGGTGGGTATTAAATAGCAGGAGCCCCAACAGTGTGGCGGAAAGACACCTCCTTTTCCCTTCGCTCCTTGGTGCTGAATGTGGGCTGTAGATGATGGATATCCATCATGTCTTGCTATTGGTAAAGGGAAATAAAACTAGGGAGATGTGAAAAACTCTAACACAGGGTAAGGAATGGCAGTCTTGATCATAAATATCGGTGAGGAAGGTACAAAAAATGATTGTGTGTGAACAATGCTTGATTAACAACTCCAGCTGGGTTTGGAAAGGTGGGCATTACTGTGTAGAGAAACTGTTCAACTAGGCACAGTAAAATACCCAGGGAAGACTGCAACACAGAGGCAACTAATTTATTCTGGTTTTGACAGAATTTTTTTCTCATACACAAGAAGAACTGTTGTGTTTATTAGCCTAAAGGAGCCTTCCACATCCATCAAAGTTTCACCTGCACATCCACTAATATCATTCATTGTATCTGTTTGCTCCCGATGCGGTCTCCTCTACATTGGGGGAGACTGGGCGCCTCCTAGCAGAGCGCTTTAGGGAACATCTCCGGGACACCCGCACCAATCAACCAAACCGCCCCGTGACCCAACATTTCAACTCCCCCTCCCACTCTGCCGAGGACATGGAGGTCCTGGGCCTCCTTCACCGCCGCTCCCTCACCACCAGACGCCTGGAGGAAGAACGCCTCATCTTCTGCCTCGGAACACTTCAACCCCAGGGCATCAATGTGGACTTCAACAGTTTCCTCATTTCCCCTTCCCCACCTCACCCCAGTTCCAAACTTCCAGCTCAGCACTGTCCCCATGACTTGTCCTACCTGCCTATCTTCTTTTCCCATCTATCCACTTCAACCCTCTCGCCGCCCCCGACCTATCACCTTCATTCCCCTCCCCCACTCACCTATTGTACTCTATGCTACTTTCTCCCACCCCCACCCTCCTTTCACTTATCTCTCCACCCTTCAGGCTCTCTGCCTGTATTCCTGATGAAGGGCTTTTGCCCGAAAAGTCATTTTTACTGCACCTCGGATGCTGCCTGAACTGCTGTGCTCTTCCACCACCACTAATCCAGAATCCAGGGTTTAGATGTTTCAGTAAGAACAGAGAAGATGGTAAAAGAGGGAGAGGTGTGGCCTTGTTGGTCAAGGACAGTATTGCAGTTGCAGAAAGGAAGTTTGGGGACTCGTCAACTGAAGTAGTATGGGCTGAGGTTAGAAACAGGAAAGGAGAGGTCACCCTGTTGGGAGTTTTCTATAGGCCTCCGAATGGTTCCAGAGATGTAGAGGAAAGGATAGCAAAGATGATTCTTGATAGGAGTGAGAGAGACCGGGTAGTTGTCATGGGGGGACTTCAACTTTCCAAATATTGACTGGGAACACTATAGTACGAGTACTATGGATGGGTCAGTTTTTGTCCAGTGTGCGCAGGAGGGCTTCCTGACACAGTATGTAGACAGGCCAACAAGGGGCGAGGCCACATTAGATTTGGTACTGGGTAATGAGCCCGGCCAGGTGTTAGATTTGGAAGTAGGTGAGCACTTTGGTATTAGCAATCACAATTCTGTTATGTTTACTTTAGTGATAGAAAGGGACAGGTGTATACCACTGGGCAAGAGTTACAGCTGGGGGAAAGGCAATTACGATGTGATTAGGCAAGATTTAGGAAGCATAGGATGAGGAAGGGAAACTGCAGGGGATGGACACATTAGAAATGTGGAGCTTATTCTAGGAAAAAGCTCCTGTGTGACCTAGATAAGTATGTACCTGTCAGGCAGGGAGGAAGCTGTAGAGTGTGGGAGCCGTGGTTACGAAGGAAGTGGAATCTCTGGTCAAGAGGAAGAAGAAGGCTTATGTTAGGATGAGATGGTGAAGGCTCAGTTAGGGCGCTTGAGGGTTACAAGGTAGCCAGGAAAGACCTAAAGAGAGAGCTCAGAGGAGCCAGGAGGAGACATGAGAAGTTGTTTGCGAATAGGATTAGAGTAAACCCTAAGGCTTTCTATAGGTATTTAAGGAATAAAAGAATGACGAGAGTAAGATTAGGGCCAATCAAGGATAGTATTGGGATGTTGTGTGTGGAGTCAGAGGAGATAGGGGGAAGCACTAAATGAATATTATTCAACAGTATTTACTCTAGAAAACGACAATGTTGTCGAGGTGAATACTGAGATACAGGCTACTAGACGAGGTGGGATTGAGGTTCACAAGGAAGAGGTATCAGAAATCCTGCAGAGTGTGAAAATAGGTAAGCCCCCTGGGCCGGATGGGATAGAACATAGAACATAGAAGAATACAGCGCAGTACAGGCCCTTTGGCCCTCGATGTTGCGCCGATCCAAGCCCACCTAACCTATACTAACCCACTATCCTCCATATACCTATCCAATGCCCACTTAAATGCCCATAAAGAGGGAGAGTCCACCACTGCTACTGGCAGGGCATTCCATGAACTTACGACTCGCTGAGTGAAGAACCTACCCCTAACTTCAGTCCTATATCTACCCCCCCTTATCCTGGGATCTATCCTGGGATCCTCTGGGAAGCCAGGGAGGAGATTGCCAAGTCTTTGGCATTGATCTTTAAATCGTCATTGTCTACAGGAATAGTGCCAGAAGACTGGAGGATAGCAAATGTGGTTCCCCTGTTCAAGAAGGGGAGTAGGGACAATCCTGGTAATTATAGACCAGTGAGCCTTCAGTTGTTGGTAAAGTGTTGGAAAAGGTTATAAGAGACAGGATTTATAATCTTCTAGAAAAGAATAATTTGATTAGGGATAGTCAGCACAGTTGTGTGAAGGGTAGGTCGTGCCTCACAAACCTTATGGAGTTCTTTGAGAAGGTGACCAAACAGGTAGATGAGAGTAAACCGGTTGATGTGGTGTATATGGATTTCAGCAAGGCGTTCGATAAGGTTCCCCACAGTAGGCTATTGTACAAAATGCGGAGGAATGGGATTGTGGGAGATATAGCAGTTTGGATCAGTAATTAGCTTGCTGAAAGAAGACAGAGAGTGGTGGTTGATGGGAAATGTTCATCCTGGAGTCCAGTTACTAGTGGTGTACCACAAGGGTCGGTGTTGGGTCCACTGCTGTTCGTCATTTTTATAAATGACCTGGATGAGGGTGTAGAAGGGTGGGTTAGTAAATTTGCAGATGACACTAAGGTCTGTGGAGTTGTGGATAGTGACGAAGGATGTTGTAGTTTACAGAGAGACATAGATAAGCTACAGAGCTGGGCTGAGAGGTGGCAAATGGAGTTTAATGTGGACAAGTGTGAGGTGATTCACTTTGGTCGGAGTAACCGGAATGCAAAGTACTGGGCTAATGGTAAGATTATTGGTAGTGTAGGTGAGCAGAGAGATCTCAGTATCCAGGTACACAGATCCTTGAAAGTTGCCACCCAGGTTGACAGGGTTGTTAAGAAGGCATATAGTGTTTAGCTTTTATTAATAGAGGGATCGAGTTCCGGAACCAGGAGGTTATGCTGCAGCTGTACAAAACTCTGGTGTGGCCGCACTTAGAGTATTGTGTACAGTTCCAGTCACCGCATTATAAGAAGGATGTGGAAGCTTTGGAAAGGGTGCAGAGGAGATTTACCAGGATGTTGCCTGGTATGGAGGGAAGGTCATATGAGGAAAGGCTGAGGGACCTGAGGCTGTTCTCGTTAGAGAGAAGAAGGTTGAGAGGTGACTTAATAGAGACATATAAGATAATCAGAGGATTAGATAGGGTGGAGTGGGAGAGCCTTTTTCCAAGAATGGTGACGGTGAGCACGAGGGGGCATAGCTTTAAATGGAGGGGTGATAGATATAGGACAGATGTCAGAGGTAGTTTCTTTAGTCAGAGAGTAGTAAGGGTATGGAATGCTGTGCCTGCAATGGTAGTAAATGTGCCACCTTTAAGTACATTTAAGTCGTCATTGGACAAGCATATGGATGTACATGGAGTAGTGCAGGTGGGATGGGCTTCAGATTGGTATGACAGGGCGGGGCAACATCGAGGGCCGAAGGGCCTGTACTGCGCTGTAATGTTCTATGATCTATGTTCTAAGTTTTTTCCCTCAGAGGGCTGGTGAAGAAGGTAGTGATGGACTTGTGTATTTTTTTCTTTAAACCCTAGAATGGTAGAATTTTACAAAAGGAGACCTTTCAGTCCATCGTACCTGTACTGGACCCCAAATGAGCTACCCAGCTTACTCCAATCATCGTCTTATCTCCATAGAGCCTCCTTTTCATTTCTAAATATATATCCAGTTCTCTTTTGAAACCTCCAGTGGATTTCCCCTCCCCCACTCTCCCAGGCAGCACATTGCAAATCCTAATAACTCTGTAATTAAAGAAGATACTCCTCATCTGAGTTTGAGCTCTCTTGCTGACAGTCTTAAAATTGTGACCCTTAGTTACTGATATACCAGTTAGTTGAAACAGAATGCTCTTCTTTACCCTGTCAAAATCGCTCATAATTTTGAATACCTTAATAAGATCACCTCTTAATCTTCTCTGCTCCAGGGAGAATAAGCCCAATTCCTCTTATCTTTCCTTGAATCTAGTATCCTGGTATCATTCTGTGACAATACGATTTAGATATAGAAGGCTTCCATCAAAGGTCATTCATTGAAAAACATGAGGATAATGTTCCGTTATTGACTGCATTCTGCTGAGAAACACAAGGGGAATTTGAATAGTGTCTCTTGGATATGGATGCTATATTCCACTCTGAGGAAACGTGTTTCTTTAATGTGGAGGTGCCGGTGTTGGAAGTCAGAAGTCACATGACACCAGGTTATAGTCCAACAGGTTTATTTGAAATCACGAGCTTTCGGAGTGCTGCCCCTTCGTCAGGTGTGACTTCTGACTTTCCATGTCTTTAGAAAGAGTTTCCCCAACGTAAAGAGTTGATGTCTGCTGACAAAACTTGTAAGAGTATAGAATAACATTTGATTACAGTTCTCCCAGGAAGCTGTGTGTATGGAGCATGGGAAGAGACAAACAACACTAGTTTGGTTTCACTTTGAGCGAATGTGTGACTTATCCATGTTAAATATTGAAACAGACCAGACTTTTACTGCCCAGAATCAGGGGTATTGTTAAAAACAGCAGTGTTGATATCAACTCTAGTCTGGCTGAAGCAGGGTCAGTCAAACTACCTAGTTATCATTGGAGTCTGTATATGATGTATGTGCTAAATATATGGGATGATAGACTATAGCACCATCAATTAGTGAAGAGGTAATTCTAGGTAAAAAACAAGGCAGATTTTCAGTGCAATGTGATGTCATCAGTGTGGGTTCAATTCCCACACTGGCTGAGGTTACCATGAGGATTTTCTTGGTTAAACCACCATCAGTTGTCTCTCTGATGAGAGAGCAGCCCTTTGGTCTTGTAAAACTAGGGCAACTTTACTTTTACATATTAAAATGAACCAGCATCATGAAAAGGTAACAAAACCTGTAGCTCAGACGAGTAAAGACACCAACAAAAGATGATTATGGAGAACAGAGAATGTTAGAATGATGTGCTTCAATGGTTTATAACAATGAGCTTTGTTGCTTCAGCATCTACAGGAGAACATCAGACAGAAAACCACAACGGTGCGATGGACATATAAACTAAACAAACCTCTTGTTTTGTTCTCCAAGGCTATTTCACAATTTGTCACAAAGCCTGGGACTTGATCCAGACAGAGACAGTTTTGTATTGTTGACATAATGCATTTTGAACAAACCTTTGAACAGAGAACGAGCTCAGGTGGATACATCATATCTTGTGATATTATTGAAGGAAGAGCATGCTGTTCTAAACAGAGTTAATCCCTGAAATCTTATCCTGTAACACAAAATATTCACTAGTTCTAGCTATAGTGTGACCTTGCATCACGAACATTCACTGCTTATTTTGTCTATAAAAAGGTGGTCACACTCCAATCAGTCTTCCTTGGCCCCTTTACCATCACATTGGCAGCATCCTCCAAGAAGACCAATACATTGTGATCACAATGCCCTCTACCTCCACTAGAAGATCTCATGTGCTCTCTGATCAGCCTCATCTTCCGTTGACCCCAATTCTAAAGTGTGTATGCTTCTAAAATCCTTTGGTGTTTCCTTTTGTATTACTTACATCCCTTCTTTTCCCTTTCCACTCCTTTCTTCTGTCCCTTCTCCACCGCCCCCCACCCCCCCATTCTCCTGTACTCCCATAATTCAGCTTTGTCCTGTCCTGTTTTATGGATCTAACATTTTTATTTTTACCTTCACTTAATTAGAGAATTCCAAGTTTGTATTCTCTTTCTTTCTCCTCTCTATTCAGGAGAATTGAAGTCTCAGAAAGAGCAAAGCAATTGTCTTTGGACCCCACTGCAAACACTCTTTGCCAGGCAGTGACTCCAAGTCGATCCCTAACCACTGTCTGTTGAACCACATTGTTCATTTTGTTTGCCTCCAAGATGACCCCATGTTCCCTCCATATCATGGGCTTGTTTCAAAATTGGGAAATCTGTCTCAGAATAGTTGGACATACTCACAAAATCATTCCTTATGGACAACGTCCCAGAGAATACCATGTCCAGTAGAAGTAGGTCATTCAGCCCACTGATTCTGGATTAATGATGCTGGAAGAGCACAGTAGTTCAGGCAGCATCCAAGGGAAACTGCTCCTTCGGATACTGCCTGAACTGCTGTGCTCGTCCAGCACCACTAATCCAGAATCTGGTTTCCAGCACCTGCAGTCATTGTTTTTACCTTATTCAGCCCACTGAGTCTGCTCTGCCATTCAGTGAGACTGTGGCTAATCTAATCGCCCTTGACTCCATTTTCCTGACTTTTCCCCATAATGCTTGATTTCCCCTTACTGACTAAAGAAATCTGTCTATCTGTCTTGAATCAGAATGACCCGGTCTTTACAGGTCTCTGTGGTAAAGAATTCGATAGATTCACTACCTTCTGTCTTAAGCAGAGCAAACACTAACTCACATTATGACATGTGTCCCTGGGCTCTCCCACAATGAAGAAAAAGCCTTTCCACACTTACCTTGACAAGGTCCCTAAGAGCCTTGTATGTTTCAAGAGGATGGCCTCTCATTCTAAATTCCAAGAAGTACAAGCCTAATCCACTCACCCTCTCCACACCCTGGATCAGCTCAGTAAACCTTCTCTGGACTGTCTCCAATGCCAGTCATGATCATATTGAATGGTGGTGCAGGCTCGTAGGGCAGAATGGCCTACTCCTGCATCTATTGTCTATATTTTTCCTTAGATAAGGAGCCCAAAGCAGTTAACAGTATGTTAGCTTTGGGCTGACGAGTCATTGTATAGTTTTAACAAGACTTCCTCATTTTTAATATTCCATTCCTTTGAAATAAAAGCCACTGTTCCATTTGCCTTCCCTATTATCCACTAAAGTTGGGTGCTAGCTTTTAGTGGTTCAGGCATGAGGATACCCAAATCCCTCTGTCTTTCTCTATTTATATAACATTCAGCTTAGTTTTCCTGCCCAAGTGTGTATTCTTACTTTTCCACAATAAAGTATATTCCATCTGTCAAACGTTTACCCACACAGTTAACCTGTCTGTATCCCCCTGCAAACTGATTCATCCTCTCCACCTGCCTCCCCAACCCACATCAGCTGCAAAACTGGAGATAGTAAATTCACTTTCCTCATCCATATCTTGTATATAGTTGAGGTGCCTGAACTGATTTGTGTGGCACTCCACTAGTTTCAGGTTGCCATCCTGAAAATGCCCCGTCGACTCCAACTCTTGTTAGTTAGCCAGTTGTCTATCTATGCTAATATACAGCTGCCAACACCATTGACTTTCATCTTAAGTAGATGGCTATATAGTACCTTATCAAAGGCTTTCTGAAAATCCAAATATGGCATCCACCACTCCTCATTTATCTATCCTGCTTGTTAGCACCTCAAATTATAGCAAATTTGCCAGATACCATTTCCCCTTCATGAAACAATGCTGACTGTCCTTGATCTTTTTATGTATTTCTAAATGCTCTATTAGATTCTTTATTATAGACATAACATTTTGTTCAATAACACAGGCATTAAGCTAATTGGTCGATAGCTTCTTGTTTTTTTTCAATCTCCTTTAGTAGAGCTACAGGGATCAAGCACCGAGTGGACTGTTAGCAGGAACCTTCTGTGCCAATGGCATGGTCAGCATTGGTTCTTAAGGTATTCTTTCATCTTGTATCAGAGCCTCATTCTTGATTCTCCAGCTGGAGCGATCTTCATTTATTCCCAGATTCTACCCTACAACACTGATGCAGCTGTCCAAGACTTTACCCTCTCTCATTCTCTGAGTGGAGTCCTGGAGCTCTTCATATTCACAGCTGCCTCTGGCCCTTCCAATGGGTGGTGTTGAGGTCATGGTATTGTAACTGGAACAAACTGTCCAGAGACCCAAGTTAATTGCTTTAAAGATATGGGAGGTGATAGGATTTGAATTCAATTAATAAAACTGGAATTAAAAGCTAATTTCATGGTCATCTCAGTAATGTGATCAATTAGAAGCATATCTGACACATAGGAAGATGGATGTGATTGTTGGAGGTCAGTCATCTCAGCTCCAGGGCATCTCTGCAGGAGTCCCTCAGGGTAGTGTCCTCGGCCTAACTATCTTCAGCTGCTTCATCAATGACCTTCCCTCTGTCATAAGGTGGGATGTGAGGATGTTCACTGATGATTGCACAATGTTCAGCACCATTTGCGACTCCTCAGATACTGAAGCAATCCATGTCCAAATACAACAAGATCCAGGCTTGGGCCAACAAATGGCAAGTAACATTCATGCCACACAAATGCCAGGCTATGACCATTACCAACCAGAAACAATATAACCATTACCCCTTGATATTCAATTGTGTTACCATTACTGAATCCCCCACTATCAACATCCTGTGAGTTATCATTCATCAGAAACTCAACTGGGCTCACCAATTAAGTGCAATGGCTACAGGAGTATGTCATAGGCTGGACATACTGCGGCGAGTAACTCATCTCCTGGCATCCCAAAGTCTGTCCATCATCTACAAGGCACAAGTTAGGTGTGTGATGGAATACTCCCCACTTGCCTGGATCGGTGCAGCCCCAACAACACTCAAGGAACTTGACACCATCCAAGCACAACATTGACAAACATCCACTACCCCCATCACCGGCGCTCAGTAGCAGTAGTGTGTACTATCTACAAGATGTGCTGCAGAAATTCACTAAAGATCCTATGACCACTTCCAAACCTATGACCACTTCCATCTAGAAGGACAAGGGAAGCAGAGACATGGGAACCCTCTGCAAGTACCCCTCCAAGCCACTTACCATCCTGACTTGGAAATATATTGCCATTCCTTTACTGTCATTGGGTCAGAATCCTGAAATTCCCTCCCGAAGAGCATTGTGGGTTAACCCACAGCAGATAGACTGCAGCGGTAGAAGAAGGCAGCTCACTCCCACCTTCTCAAGGGGAAACTAGCCAGAGTCAGCTCGGCCATTCAATCATGGCCGATATTTCTCAATCCATTCCCCTGCCTTCACCCATAACCTTTGATCCCCTTACTAATCTAAACCCATCTATCTATGTCTGACTTAAATATACTCAACGACTTGGCCTTCGCAGCCCTCTGCAGTAATGTGATCCACAGGTTCCCCACCCTCTGGCTGAAGAAATTCCTCCTCATCTCCATTCTAAAGGGTTATCTCTTCACTCTGAGGCTGTGCCCTTGGGCCCTAGTCTCTCCCACTCGTGGAAACATCTTCTCCACGTCCACTCTATCCAGGCCTCTCAGTATTCAATAAGGTTTAATGAGATCCCAACTCATCCTTCACAACTCCATTGCGTACAGAACCTGAATCCTCAACCTTTCCTCATATGACAAGCCCTTCATCTGCGGGATCGTTCTTGTGAACTTCCTCTGGACCCCCTCCAATGCTAGCACATCTGTCCTTAGATACAGGGCCCAAAACTGCTCATAATATTCCAAATGCAGTCTGACCAGAGCCTTATACAGCCTCAGCAGTACATCCCTGCTCTTGTAATCTAGTCCTTTCGAAATCAATGCTAACATTGTATTTGCCAACCGCCAACTGAACCTGCACGTTAACCTTAAGAGAATCCTGAATGAGCACACCCAAGTCCCTTTACTCTTCAGATTTCCAAAACCTTTCCCCATTTAGACATAGAAAATAGTCTATTCTTCCTACCAAAGTGCATAACCTCTCACTTGCCCTCATCATATTCCATCTGCCACTTCTTTGCTCACTCTTAGCCTGTCTAAGTCCTTCTACAGCCTCCCCACTTCCTCAACACCTACCTGTCCCTCCACCTATCTTTGTGTCATTTGCAAACTTAGCGACAATGTCCTCAGTTCCTTCATCTAAATCCACAGCAACATGATTGACTCTTAACTACCCTCTGAAATGACCTAATTTCACAGCAATTAGGAATAGGTAACAAATACTGACCTTGTCAAAAATCCCACGTCAGTAAAATTATTTAAAAGAAAATCAAAACCTTCACTTTTGGTGATGATTCTGAATTCAACTTATTGTAAATCTACACTCAGCTAATATTTCATCCCCATTTCATGCCTCTCTGGAAAACTCACACATTTCTGTGTTTCCCCAGTTCTCAGACCCAGTGGCTGGTAGCTGCTTGATCTCCTGTTTTTTTCTGAATGATTAACTGTTATCTTTTCACTTCATTGCAATAATTTACTTCCAACATGTCTTTGAAATGCAATTATTTTCAATACAATCATAATTAATTAATCATTTTTAATTACTATACTCATAGTGTGAAGAAGAGTTCCTCTCCAAATCCAAGACTCCCCTCCTCATAATTATTGCATATACTGGTTAGCACTGCTGCCTCACAGCACCAGGGACCCAGGTTCGATTCCTGCCTCGGGTGACTCTCTGTGTGGAGTTTGCACATTCTCCCCGTGTCTGCGTGGGCACCCTCCGGGTGCTCCGGTTTCCCCCACAATCCAAAAATGTCCAGGCTAGGTTAGCCATGGGAAGTGCAGGGTTACAGGGATAGAGTAGGGGAGTGGGTCTGGGTGAGTCGGTGTGGATGTGGTGGGCCAAATGGTCTGTTTCAATGTTGTATGGGAATCTATGATTCTACATGAACCTTTGTTTTACTCCCTTTCATGAGGTTCTCGAGTCAAACAGCAAGGAAACAGGCCCTTTGGTCCAACGTGCCCGTGTCAATCAAACTTCCCAAATTAAACTAGTCCCACTTGCCTGTGTTTGGCCCATTTGCCTCTAAACCTTTCCTAATCATGTGCATGTCCAAATGTGTTTTAAATATTGTAATTGGACCTTCATCTACCACTTCCTCAGGCAGTTCATTTCCACACACCAACCAGCCTCTTTGTTTAAAAGTTCCTGCTCAGGTCCTTTTTAAATCTATCTTCTCTCCCTGTAAAAAAAAGCCCTCTAGTTTGGAACTCCCCTGCCCTAGGGAAAAGACATTTGCTATTCACCTTATCTGTGCTCCTCAAGACCTTATAACCTTTATAGTGTAAGAAATCCCAACTTACCCAGCCTGGCAACATCCTGGTAAGTCTTTTCTGAACTTGCTCCAATTTAATAATATCCTTTCATAGCAGGGCAGCCAAAACTATATATAGTTCTCCAGAAAAGGTCTCACCAATGTCCCGTAAAACCTCAATAATGACATCCCCAACTTCTATACTCTGGTCTGAGCAATGAGGCAAGTGTGCTAAACACCTTCTTAGCCCCCCTGTTCAAATGTGATGCAACTTTCAAAGAACTTTGTATCTGAACCCCTAGGTCTCTGTTCCACAACATGACCCAGGACATTACCATTAACTGTATAAGTGCTGCCTGTGTTTGTTTTACCAAAATGCAATACATCACCTTTATCCATCTGCCACTTCTCAGCCCATTGGCCCAGTTGATCAAGATCCATTTATAATCTTAGATAATCTTCTTCACTTTCCACCAATTTTGGTGTAATCCACAAACTTACTAACCATGCTTCCTAAATTCTCACTCAAATCATTTATATAAATGCCAAACAAACGTGGACCCAGCACCGATCCCTGTTGAACACCTGGATGTAGGTTTGCTCAGAGTTGGAAGGGTTCATTTTCAGACGTTTCGTCACCGTGCTAAGTAACAGCATCAGTGAGCCTCCGGTGAAACGCTGTTGATATGACCCACTTTCTATTTATATGTTTAGGTTTCCTTGGGTTAGTGATGCCATGTTCTCTGGCGATGTCATTTCCTGTTCTTTTTCTCAGAGGGTGGTAAATGGGATCCAAGTCAATGTGTTTGTTGATAGATTTCCGGTTGGAATGCCATGCTTCTAGGAATTCTTGTGTGTGTCTCTGTTTGGCTTGTCCTAGGATGGATGTGTTGTCCCAGTCAAAGTGGTGTCCTTCCTCATCCATATGTGAGGGTACTAGTGAGAGAGGGTCATGTTTTTTTGTGGTTAGTTGATGTTCATGTATCCTGGTGGCTAGTTTTCTGCCTGTTTGTCCAATGTAGTGTTTGTTACAGTCCTTGCAGGGTATTTTGTAAATGACATTAGTTTTGCTTGTTGTCTGTATGGGGTCTTTCAAGTTCATTAGCTGCTGTTTTAGTGTGTTGGTGGGTTTGTGGGCTACCATGATGCCAAGGGGTCTGAGTAGTCTGGCAATCATTTCTGAGATGTCTTTGATGTAGGGGAGAGTGGCTAGGGTTTCTGGACGCGTTTTGTCTGCTTGTTGGGGTTTGTTGCTGAGAAATCGGTGGACTGTGTTCATTGGGTACTCGTTCTTTTTGAATACATTGTATAGGTGATTTTCCTCTGCTCTGCGTGGTTCCTTTGTGCTGCAGTGTGTGTTGGCTCGTTGAAATAATGTTCTGATGCAGCTTCGTTTGTGGGTGTTGGGATGATTGCTTCTGTAGTTGAGTATTTATCACAGTGGCTCAGTGGTTAGCACTGCTGCCTCACAGCACCAGGGTCCCAGGTTTGATCCCAGCCTCAGGCGACTGTCTGTGTGGAGTTTGCACATTCTCCCTGTGTCTGCGTGGGTTTCCTCCGGGTGCTTCAGGCTCCTCTCACAGTCCAAAGATGTGCAGATTAGGTGAATTGGCCATGCTAAATTGCCCGTAGGTTAGGTGTGTTAGTCAGAGGGGAATGGGTCTGGGTGGGTCACTCTTCGGAGGGTCGGTGTGGACTGATTAGGCCGAAGGGCCTGTTTCCACACTGTAGGGAATGTAATCTAATCTAATTTGGTCCATATGTGTTGTTTTCCTGTCGACGCTGGTTTGAAGTTCCCATTGGTGTTCGCTCTCCTGTGACATCTAGGAATGGCAGTTTGTTGTTGTTTTCCTCCTCTTCAGTGAATGTTATGCCAGTAATGGTACTACTGATGGTCTTAAAGGTTTCCTCTAATTTGTTTCGTTTAGTGATGATAAAGGTGTCGTCCACGTAGCGGACCCAAAGTTTGGGTTGGATCGAGTCTCTGCATTACAGCCTCTGCTAAGAACCCTGATATTGGAGATCGGTTGGTTTGTCTGTAGGTTTTGTTATTGAATGTGAAGTGGGTGGTAAGGCATAGGGCCACTAGCTTGATGATACTGTCCTTGCTGATGAAGTTGGTGGTGCTTGGCAGATGTGTCTTTGGGTCTTTTTAAACCAAAGGCACAACATTAGCACCCTCCAGTCCTCCAGCACCTTACCTGAGGCTGTAGATGGTGTAGATAATCTCTCCTAGGGGCCCTGCAATTTCTTTCCTAACTTCCCACAATGTCCTGGAATGCACTTGATCAGATCCCAGAGATTTGTCCACCTTTATGTTTTTTAAGACTTCCAGCATTCCCCTTCTGTAATATGGACTGTTTTATTTCCCTGAGTCCCCTAGCCTCCATGCCTTTCTCCATGGTGAATACTGATCCAAAATATTAATTTAGTATTTCTCCCATCTCCAGTGGTTTGACACATAGCCGACCTCATTAATCGTTAAGGAACCGTATGTGGGTGTGACTGGCCAGGTCAGCATTGTTACTCATGATTGCCTACAGGGTAGTTAAGAGTCACTCATATTGGTGTGGGTCTGGAGTCACATGTAGGCCAGACCAGATAAAGCAGATTTCCTTCCCTGAAGGACATGAATGAATTAGATGGGTTTTTATGACATGGTTGCCATTCGACTAGCTTTTTATTCTGGATTTTTTTGATTGAATTCAAATTTCACCATCTGCCATGGTAGGATTTGTGTCCCTGTTCCCAGAACATTACCCTGGAATTCTGGGCTATTAACCCACTGGCGTTACCCATATTCCTTCACCTGCTGCTATACCCAGTATTCCAGGTGTGGTCTCTGCAAAGCTCTATATCATTTCAACTCCTGTACCCAAATCCTGTTGTGATAAAAAACACACACCACTGGGGTTTTTAAATTGCTTTTAGTGCCTTCATGTTAAGTTTCAGCGAGTCGTGAACAAGGACAAAGTCTCTTTGAAGTTCAACACTTCCCTAGTCTCTCACCATTTAACATTCTCTATATGTTTTTCTACCAAAGTCGATAACCTTTCATTTCTCCACATTGTATTCCATCTGTCAATTTTTAGCCCACTCACTTATCCTCTCTAAATTCCCCTCAAAGTGTCTGAAACCTGTAGACAACTCCCACTCCCAGCTAGTTTGGTATCACTCACTAATTTGGATTTAGGATGATAAATAGTACATTTAATCCCCACATCTAATCATTCACACACATTGTGAATAGCTGAGTCACAAACACATTCCCATTTTTAAGTCTTGTTTACCTGTCTTTTTGACATGTTGATCCCCATTACGTGTTTCCTGTTTTAATGGGTTTGTCCTACAGGGATTTTATCTGCCAGCTCTGAATACTATCAGCCTGTTTCGGTGATTAATGCTCTGTAAGCCTCAGAGTTCTGTTGTAAAGTCCTGAGGGTACATGGTGTGGCTGTCGCTCCAGTACAGTAAACAAGGACTCTTGTTTCTCAGACAACATGTTATACTGACCCTTTCTGCCTCTGCAGATTGATGGAAAAGATTCTGGGGTTTTTTTTTGAAAAAGAGTCTCGTGTTGTTTTGGTATCCTGGCAACATCCAGCCGTGAGCCAGCACCACCACCATTAACTAGTTACTTATCTCAATTGTTATTTATAGACCTTGCTGAGTTTAGATTGGCTGCTGCTTTTAGCTACAAGACGATGGTGTCCATACCAGAGACAATGTTTTGTTGCCCTTCTACAATCTGCATCCATTGAAAACCCAACTTCAGATCACCTGATCTCATTACTTACTGGCCTCATTTTTAAACCGGGAGGACGGTTATAGCCATGTCCCTGGGGCCTGGGCCACACTGTCTAAAGCACAATTCAGCTAACCATCAACAGCCCCCCCCCCCCCCCCCCCCCCGCCCCACCCCCCCACACCAGCCCACAGTCACTCTCTCAAATTCACATGCACTCAAACACACTCTCACACGCGTGCGCACACATTCTCTCACATTCACATGCACGCACACATACACAGTTGCACACTTGCACACACAGACATACAGATAAACTCACACACACACACACACACTGTCACACACTCATGATCTGGCGCGCACGGTCACACTCACAAACACATTCCTTCCAAGTTGTTATTTGCTGGTTTTGCTGACATTGTTTTTCTCATAACACACAAAAACACAAAGTGCTGAAGAAACTCAGCCAGTCTGGCAGGGTCTGTGGAGGGAAAACAGAGTTAATGTTTCATGTTCAGTGACTCTTCTCCAGCACTTTCTGTTTTTCTGAGTTTCAGATCTCCAACATCTGCAGTTCTTTATTTTATTCTCTTTGTTAATTATTCTGCCATTCATACCTCCTCTGGTCTGTTTTTGCTTGTGCCATTCCACTCTCTTTGTCTCTGTCACTAACTTTTATTATTAAATATTTCCCACTTTTTACCCTTTCCGTGATCTTTTCTTTGGTTCCTCCCCCTCCCACTTTGCTTCAAATCTGGTAAATGTTGAACTTTCCCCAGTTCTAATGAATGGTCAGAGTAGAGATGTTAACTTCCTCTCCTATTTACTCTCTGTCCTGCTGAGTGTTTCAGCATTTTCTGTTTTACTCTGCTTCCTTCAGATTTCTATCACCCACCGTACTTCGCTTAAACAACTGGCCGAGAACTGAAATGCACCACAATTATTGTAACTATTTGAATTCTAAACAATGACAGTGAACATTCTAGGATGGAAAAGCTATCGAGTCTGAATGAAATTGCAATGCAGCAAGTGGGGATTAGTTTGAGAGGGAAGTGTAATAAATCTTTGTCACGGACAAGGATCAGGGTCGTGTGTGAATGAGAAAGGGGACTGTTTGTGGCTGTGGCTACTGGCAATGAGAAGATGGTAGTGAGGCAGCAACGTGGCCCACAGGTGGTAGAGGAAGGGAGGATTTGAGGTAATGTTAGGGATTTCTGGTCAGCTGGAGGGTTTCTGATTGGATGATGTCAAATGTCTTGAGTCTTTTTAGTAGACAAATAAAGAATATTGGGTCTCACACTGCCATGTGCCTTTTAGATGCTGGACAGGCTTTGAGAAACCACAAAGTGTATCGCTTATTTCTGAATTTCCTCCCCATTCCCTTTCAGCCGGGCAATCCACCTGGGGCTAGTTCAGTTTCCGGGGATCCCTGGGATGTTGATGCTGTTGATCATCATTGAGGGGTGGCTTGATTCTGTCTTGGTGGAGCTGGTCTCTGGAAATTATGGTTCAAATGTGATGGTTTTACTAGCATTGAGTAATTACCCTCATTTGTGACTGGATGTTATAAGGGCTGCAAAGCGCAGAACACAGAACATTGTAGCGTAGTACAGGCCCTTCAGTCTCGATGGTTGCGCCAACCTGTGGAACCAATCTGAAGCCTGTCTAGCCTACGCTATTCCATTCTCGTCCAAATGTCTATCCAATGACCATTTAAATGCCCTTAAAGTTGATGAGCCCACTACTGCTGCAGGCTGTGTGTTCCACGCCCCTACTACTCTCTGAGTAAAGAAACGACCTCTGACATCTGTTCTATAGCTATCACCCCCCAATTTAAAGCTATGTCCCCTCGTGCTCGCCATCACCATCCAAGGAAAAAGGCTCTCACTGTCCACCCTATCTAACCCTCTGATTATCTTAAAAGTCTCAATTAAGCCACCTCTCAACCTTCTCTCTAATGAAAACAGCCTCAAGTCCCTCAGCCTTTCCTCATAAGACCTTCCCTCCATACCAGGCAACATCCTCATAAATCTCCTCCGAACCCTTTCCAAAGCTTCCACATCCTTTCTATAATGCAGTGACCAGACCTGTACACAATACTCCAAATGCGGCCACACTAGAGTTTTGTACAGCTGCAGCATGACCTTGTGGCTCTAAAACTCAATCCCTCTACCAATAAAAGCTAACACACTGTATGCCTTCTTAACAACCATATCAAGCTGGGTGGCAACTTTCAGGGATCTATGTGCATGGACATCGAGATCTCTCTGCTCATCTACACTACCAAGAATCTTACCATTCTTTATTCCTGTTGCTCCTTCCAAAGTAAATCACCTCACACTTTTCCACATTAAACTTTATTTGCCACCTCTCAGCCCAGCTCTGCAGCTTATTTATGTCTCTCTGTAACCCGCAACATCCTTAAACACTATCCACAACTCCACCGACCTTAGTGTCATCCACAAATTTACTAACCCATCCTTCTATGCCCTCATCCAGGTAATTTATAAAAATCACAATCAGCAGTGGCCCCAAAACAGATCCTTGCGATACCCCACTAGTAACTGAATTCCAAGATGAGCATTTCCCATCAACCACCACCCTCTGTCTTCTTTCAGCTAGCCAATTTCTGATCCAAGCCACTGTTCCCCTCAATCCCATGCCTCTGTATTTTGTGCAAAGGCCTACCATGGGAAACTTTATCAAATGTCTTACTGAAATCCATGTACACCACATCAATGGCTTTACCCTCATCCACCTGGTCACCATCTCAAAGAATTCAATAGGATTTGTGAGGCACAGTCCACCTTTCACAAAATCGTGTTGACTATCCCTAATCAAACTATTCCTTTATAGATGATTATAATTCCTATTCCTTATAACCTTTTCCAACAATTTACCCACAACCGAAGTAAGGCTGACTGATCTGTAATTTCCAGGGTTGTCTCTACTCTCCTTCTTGAACAAGGGAACAACATTTGCTCCAGTCTTCTGGTACTATTCCTGTAGACAATGACAACATAAGGATCAAAGCCAAAAGCTCTGCAATCTCCTCCCTGGCTTCCCAGAGAATCCTAGGATAAATGCCATCTGGCCCAGGGGACTTATCTATTTTCACACTCTCCAGAATTAGCTAAGTGTGAGGTGATTCACTTTGGGAAGAATAACAAAAAAATGGGGTACTGGGCTAATGGTCGGATACTTGGTAGTGTGGATGAGCAGAGGGATCTTGGTGTCCATGTACACAGATCTCTGAAAGTTGCCACCCAGGTAAATAGTGCGGTGAGGAAGGCATATGGCGTACTGGCTTTTATTGGTAGAGGAATTGAGTTCCGGAGTCCTGAGGTCATGATGCAGTTGTATAAGACTCTGGTGCGGCCGCATCTGGAATATTGTGTGCAGTTTTGGTCGCCATACTATAGGAAGGATGTGGAGGCACTGGAACGGGTGCAGAGGAGGTTTACCAGGATGTTGCCTGGTATGGAAGGAAGATCGTATGAGGAAAGACTGAGACACTTGGGGCTGTTTTCACTAGAGAAAAGAAGGTTTAGAGGTGACTTGATTGAGGTGTACAAGATGATTAGGGGGTTAGATAGGGTTGACAGTGTGAACCTTTTCCCGCGTATGGAGTCGGGTATTACAAGGGGGCATAGCTTTAAATTAAGGGGGGGTAGATATAGGACTGAAGTTAGGGGTAGGTTCTTCACTCAGCGAGTCGTAAGTTCATGGAATGCCCTGCCAGTAGCAGTGGTGGACTCTCCCTCTTTATGGGCATTTAAGCGGGCATTGGATAGGTATATGGAGGATAGTGGGTTAGTATAGGTTAGGTGGGCTTGGATCGGCGCAACATCGAGGGCCAAAGGGCCTGTACTGCGCTGTATTCTTCTATGTTCTATGTTCTATAAGTCCCAGCCAATCCCAGCCCCTCCTTGTAGTTCAAACCCTCCATTCCTGGCAACATCCTGGTAAGTCTCTGCTGAACCTTCTCCAGTTTAATAATATCCTTCTTATAACAGGGTGACCAGACTGGGCACAGTATTCCAGAAGAGGCCTCACCAATGTCCTGTGTAACCTCAACATAAAGACCTACAGAAGGTCTGAGTAATGACAGCCACCTGCCAAACACCTTTGTAATCACTCTGTCTAGTTATGATGCAATCTTCAAAGAATTATGTACCTGAACCCCTAGATCCTTCTGTTATACAACATTACCCAATTGTATAAGTCTTGCCTTTGTTTTACCTGAATGTAATACCTCACATTTATCCAAATTAAACTCCATCTGACTCTCTTCAGCCCATTGGCCCAATTGAGTAAGATCTCTTTGTAATCTTAGAAATCCTTTTTCTACTGTTCACTATGCCACTGATCCTAGTGTCATCTGTAAACTTATTAACCCTGCCTACTTTATTCTAATCCAAATCATTTATACAAAATGACAAGCAAAAGTTGAGTCAGCACTGATCCCGGAACTGGAAACGGAACACTGCTGGTAACCGGTCCCCACTCCAAAGAACAATCCTCCACCATCATTCTCTGTCTTTTGCCATTGAGCCAATTTTGTATCCAATTGGCAAACCCACCCTGAATCCCATTAATCTAACTTTACTAAATAGTCTATCACGCAGAATCTTGTCAAAGGCTTTACTAAAATCCAAATATACAATGTCTACCACTTGGCTCTCACCAATCTTTTAGGTTACTTCCTCAAGAAACTCAATCAAGTTTATGAGACATGATTTCCCTCGCACAAAACCATGTGCTGACTATCCCTCATCATTCCTTGCCTCTCCAAATCCATATAAATCCTGTCTTTCAGAATCACTTGCAACAAGTAACCCACCATCTACGTCAGACTCACTTTTCACAGACTTTTCCTTACCTCCCTTCTTAAACAAACATTAAGAAGTCATTCAGCACCTCACCTGTATTTATAGATGATACAAGTATCTCTGCTAGGGGCCCCACTATCTCCTCACGTCTGGTTACAGAGTGAAACCTGCCTTGGTAGATTGTGAGGTTTATTTTTACTATTTAGTTAGCATTGTGGTCACTCACTGGACATCAGGTTATTGATACACTCCACCCGATGCAATATCATTATTGTCTCCAGTTCAGAACGTTTTGTTCAACTGAGGAGGTCACATGTTTCCTTTCAGTGACTTTCTGCACTTTCATTAGGCATAATTCTCTCTGTCTCTACCAACGACAAACAGACACTGACTAAATCACCGACATTTCTTACCGGACTCTAAGGAAAAGCAGTAAGGGCTGATAAAACAGCTCAAGACTTCTGCCCAGTTCTGATGGCCTGAAGATTGCCAAAACTGCATTGCACTTCATCTGGGATGAAGCTGTTCTAGTGAATTCACCCCCTTGCTGTAGGTCATAAACACATCACATCAACAATAAGCTGTAATTCTCTCAGCAAGTAATTTTCAATGATTTCTTGGAAATGTTGTCCTGACTGCTGTTTAAAAAAAAAGTGACTTTCTGATCCTTTCAAAACAAGTCACCTTCACAGAACAGAAACTCAAAAATCCTATTTGCCTCGCTTTAGAATCCAAGTTCCCAAGAAAATAATATATCATAAACTTTGACCTGGTGGCTCAGTGGTTAGCACTGCTGCCTCACAGCGCCAGGGACCTGGGTTCAATTCCACCCTCAGATGACTCTCTGTGTGGAGTTTACATGTTCTCCCCGTGTCTGCGTGGGTTTCCTCTGGGTGCTCCGGTATCCTCCCCCAGTCCAAAGATGTGCAGGTCAGGTGAATTGGCCACGCTAAATTGCCCATAGTGTTCAGGAATGTGTAGGTTAGGTGCATTAGTCAGGGGTAAATATAGAGTAATAGGGTAGGAGAATGGGTCTGGATACTCTTCAGAGGGTCGGCATGGACCTGTTGGGCTGAATAGCCTGTTTCCACCCTGAAGGGATTCTATGATTCTATGAACTTTCATCACGCCAAACCAACAGCTATTCTCCCAATGTCAATTCGATCAGTAGTGCTGCTAGTGGACAGTGAAATCCCCCACCCAGAGTACACTCTGTGCCCTTGCCATCCTTAGTGCTTCCTCCAAATGTTGTTCAACTTGGGAGGACAGTACATGGTAATCAGCAGGAGGTTTCCTTGCCCATGTTTAACCTGAAGCCATGAGACTTCATGGGATCCGGAGTCAATGTTGAGGACACCCAGAGCAACTCCCTCCTGACTGTATCCCACTGTCTGCCCTCTCTGCTGGGTCTGTCCTGCCGGTGGGACAGTATCTATACAGGGATGGTGATGGTGGGGTCTGGGATATTGTCTGTAAGGTATGATTCCGTGAGTATGACTGTGTCAGGCTGTTCCTTAACTCGTCCTGAAGAAGGGCTTATGCCCGAAACGTCGATTCTCCTGCTCCTTGGATGCTGCCTGACCTGCTGCGCTTTTCCAGCAACACATTTTCAGCTCTGATCTCCAGCATCTGCAGCCTCACTTTCTCCTCGTCTGTGAGACAGCTCTCCCAATGTTGACACTAGTGCCCAGATGTTAGTCTGGAGGACCCTGCAGAGTTGGCATAGCTGGTCTGCCTTTGCCTGTTGTGTGATTTTCAACTTTGTCCAGCCCAATCCAACACCAGCTCCTCCACACTTTGTCATATTCAAAAGTGACTATTGATCTCGGACTCATAGCAAACACATTTATGTTTAGATGTGTCGGGGGTAAATTCCCAGCTCCTGTGGCTTCCACCTTTTGTCCTCGTGGTTGAAGCTGGGATCCATGTCATTGAGGTTTGGAATGTAAGGTTCCTCCGAACTGAGGTGGGATTTAGGAATTTAGTGGGACAGGAAATAGCTGCTCTTATGTTACATGTCTGTGCTTGTTGAGTTCCTGGGAACAGGACAACAATGAATGTCAACAGTGTGTCTTGGTTCTGATATGGACAGAATGTACTTGGTGAACTGTTTGTCAGTCAATCTGTCTCACTGACTGGCTCATGTACAAAGCAGCTGGAGCTGTTCAGACATGTTTGATGTCTTTGACCCACAGTGGTTATGGGTCATTGGGTACTGTGCAGTTAATGTTTCACTCCATGCCACACCAAGGCCCACTGCTTTTCCATATCCTCCACCTGGAGCAGGTATTTAATCCTGTTTTAGCAACAGTCGGTGAACAATATCTGGGACCACAGCAGATATTTTACACTCTAAAGGTTTCCATTCTATTTTCAGCCCTGACACTATTCCTGAAAACCCCAACCCTAACCTTTTTCTCTCTGGGATATGAGCATCTCTTCCTAAATAACACTCTTCCTAATGTGTGCGGCCCAGACTCCAGCTGAATAGGAGGAGGCCATTCAGCCCATTCAGCCCACTCCTCCATCCAGCATGATTGTGGCTAATCCTCTATCTCAAAGCCATTCTCGGTTCTCTCCTCAGACCCCGCCCCTCCCCCCACCCAAACACATTTAGCTTCTAGAAATCTGTTTCTTTTTAAAAATATATTCAGCCTACTGTGGTAGAGAATTCCACAGGTTCATCACCTATGAACCTCTGGGGGAATAAATTTCTCCTTATCTCAGTCTGAACTGAACTTTAACCCCTTGTTATTGGTCCCCCCAACCAGGAGAAGCCTCATCACTGGAGTCAGCCTGTTCAGCCCCATCAGAATTGTATCTTTCAATTAGATCCTCTTCCATTCTTCTGATCTCCAGTGAGTACAGATCCAGTCAACCCAATCTCTCCTCATAAATAAAGCTGCAATCCTAGAAATCAGCCTGGTGAATCTTTGCTGTGCTCCCTCCACAGCAAGTATTTATCTTTTTTTAGTTAATGAGACCAAATCTGGACACAATATTCCAAATGTGGTCTCATCAAAGCCCTGTCCAGCTACAGTTAGACTTCCTTGCTCCTGTATTCAAACCCTGTTGTAATGAAGGTCAACCTACCATTTGCCATCCTCGCTGATTTCTGTACCTGCTGGCTTGTATCAGTGACCAGGAAATACTGGGAAATACTCCAGTACCTCTCCACTTCACCTTTTCCAAAGCCTCTCTATCATACCTCACATGAAGACACCGTATTCCAAGTGAGGCCTGATCAAGACTGTCTACAGGGATGAGATAGTATGTCCGATCAGTGACCCTGTAAATGCACGCAGTATCGTTGAGCTGTAGCATCACAACATTGCTCTAATGCACATTCAGAAGTTTGCTCATTAACACAGACTTTCTCCAACTTAATGTTTTCCTTCAACTGTGTCTGAATATTGGTGACAGTGGAGTAGGACGTCTGGGCCCAGGGCTCATTTGCTTTAGGTTTTGCCTCTCTTCTCCTGTTTTTTTCTTTTTCTTCTTTTTTGTTTTATTTACCTTTTGGTGAAGAGATTGTTTGCGGTGTCGAGTGGGTCCAGCAGCACGGACACATGGTGGTGGCTGAGTTGAGTTTGGGTTCCCAGCAGCATCTGTTTCCAGCACAGATTCATGCAGATAGTGGAGGTGAGTTTGGGCCCAGTATGAGGCCTAGTGGTGAGGTCCAGCCCAGTATGAGGCCTAGTGGTGAAGGCCAGTGAGGCCTCATAGTGATGAGGGTGGTGATGGAGGTGAGATGGTGCCGAAGAGTGGGACTGGTGTCTGGCCAAAAGGCCTAGGGCCCATGACAACGGAAGAAGGATTGAAAGGTTAGATATTCCTTTATTCTTTTTTTTGCCTCAATATTCTCTGTTTTGGTTTATATTTCTATGTTTTCAGATGGCGCCAGAGTGTGGCGACACTATGCAACATTTTTCACTGGACTTTGCAACAAGCTACTTACGGCAATAAATAAATAAATATTGACTGTTCTCCTGGACATACAGACAGTACTGTATTGATCCAAGTCAAATATCATGTGCCAGTCATGAACTCAGTCTTCCAGTATATTAAAATTTGTCTGAGTATCATGTCCAGTCTGAACCCTCACAAAGGTCTTTATAACAACTGGAAATTACTGATGGTGCCTCCATCCAATTAATAATAAAAATAGCAGAATTGATGGTGCCAACACCAATTCCTAGCAAAGTCAGTCACCAATCCCCAAACAGATTCAAATTCCTTCCTTTTATGACAATTCCAAGCTTTGCATCATCTGCAGACTTTCATCTAGCCACAAAGAGCAGTGACCAATCCCCAGAAAACAGAATTGAGCCAACCTCTGCCAGTGACTTAGAATTGTCTCCACCATTCAGATGACAAGGTAGCCATGATGTACAGGAGCACAGCTCCCTGATGAAGGAGCAGCGCTCCGAAAGATAGTCCTTCCAAATAAACCAATTGGATTCTAACCTGATGTTGTGTGATGTTTAAGCTAAATGGTGTAAGTGATTGGAAAGGTCCCTGGGAGCACCAGGAAATTCGAATAGGAGTTGGTCCTGGGCCAAGGTTAAGACGAATGCTCAGACTCTCTCTTGTCCCTCCCCATATCCATTGACTCCCTGAAAGTTCAAAAATCTATTGATCTCAACCTTAAATATACTCAACTTAAATATACTCAATGTGCTAATACTATTTGAGGGGGTTTAAACGAGTTCAGCAGTCAAGATAACTCTTCATCAGAGCTGGCGCAGAGGGGGCAGTATTTATGTTTTACTTTGGGGGAAGCGTTAGGGTTTGGACTATTGGAGGAGAAAGGATGTTGATAGTTCACATGAAGTGATCAGAATGTGCAACATTTCTGTTGTCGGGACAAATTCCAGCATCTGCAGTAGTTTGCTCTTACATTGTGTTTAATCGACCACATTCAGTTCAACTGAGCAATCAACATCCTTTCTACCCCAGCACCCCACACCCTGCTACAGCATTAATGTCACCCCCTCCATATCTTCATGGAAGCTCTAATGAAAAATCATCGAGACTTAAAAAGTTAGCTTGCCGCCTTTCTGTGGATCTGCCTGATCCAATGTGATCGCCAGCATTTTCTGTTTTCAGGAAAGTACTGACTACCAGACCATCTATTTGTTATGATGCTGTTATGATGCTGTTATGATGCTGACTGAAGGATAAATATTGACAAGAACATTCGGATAGATTCCTACTGTTACTCAGAATACTGCCATTAGTTGATTTACTAGCAGAACATCAGTCTAACATCCCACCTGAAGATAACACCTCCACCAGTTCAGCACCTCCAATAGTGCAACAGCTTCACCAGTGCAACACGTCTATTAGTGCAACACCTCCACCAGTGCAACACGTCTATTAGTGCAACAGCTTCACCAGTGCAACACCTCCAACAGTACAGCATCTAAAACAGTGCAACACCTCCACCAGTGCAGAATCTCCACCAGTGCAATACCTCCACCAGTGCAACACCTCCACCAGTTCAGCACCTCCAATAGTGCAACAGCTTCACCAGTGCAACACGTCCATTAGTGCAACACCTCCACCAGTGCAACACCTCCACCAGTGCAACACCTCCACCAGTGCAACACCTCCAGCAGTGCAGCATCTCCACCAGTGCAGCACCTCCAACAGTGCAGCTCCTCCAAAAGTGCAGATTCTCCAACAGTGCAGCACCTCCGAAAGTGTAGCATCTCCAACAGTGCAGCACCTCTAACAGTGCAGCACCTCCGACAGTGCAGCATCTCCGACAGTGCAGCATCTCCGACAGTGCAGCATCTCTAACAATGCAGCACCTCCGACAGTGCAGCATCTCCGACAGTGCAGCATCTCTAACAATGCAGCACCTCCGACAGTGCAGCATCTCTAACAGTGCAGCACCTCCGACAGTGCAGCATCTCCGACAGTGCAGCACCTCCGACAGTGCAGCATCTCCGACAGTGCAGCATCTCCGACAGTGCAGCACCTCCGACAGTGCAGCATCTCTAACAATGCAGCACCTCCGACAGTGCAGCATCTCTAACAGTGCAGCACCTCCGACAGTGCAGCATCTCCGACAGTGCAGCATCTCCGACAGTGCAGCACCTCCGACAGTGCAGCATCTCTAACAATGCAGCACCTCCGACAGTGCAGCATCTCCGACAGTGCAGCATCTCTAACAATGCAGCACCTCCGACAGTGCAGCATCTCTAACAATGCAGCACCTCCGACAGTGCAGCATCTCTAACAATGCAGCACCTCCGACAGTGCAGCATCTCCGACAGTGCAGCATCTCTAACAATGCAGCACCTCCGACAGTGCAGCATCTCCGACAGTGCAGCATCTCTAACAATGCAGCACCTCCGACAGTGCAGCACCTCCGACAGTGCAGCATCTCCGACAGTGCAGCATCTCTAACAATGCAGCACCTCCGACAGTGCAGCATCTCCAACAGTGCAGCATCTCCAACAGTGCAGCATCTCCACCAGTGCAGCACCTCCACCAGTGCAGCACCTCCACCAGTGCAGCACCTCCAACAGTGCAGCATCTCCACCAGTGCAACACCTCCATCAGTGCAGCACCACCAACAGTGCAGCACCACCAACAGTGCAGCTCCTCCAAAAGTGCAGATTCTCCAACAGTGCAGCACCTCCGAAAGTGTAACATCTCCAACGGTGCAGCATCTCCAACAGTGCAGCATCTCTAACAATGCAGCACCTCCAATAGTGCAGCACCTCCAACAGTGCAGCATCTCCAACAGTGCAGCATCTCCAACAGTGCAGCATCTCCAACAGTGCAGCACCTCTAACAGTGCAGCACCTCTAACAGTGCAGCATCTCCAACAGTGCAGCATCTCTAACAGTGCAGCATCTCCAACAGTGCAGCATCTCCAACAGTGCAGCACCTCTAACAGTGCAGCATCTCCAACAGTGCAGCATCTCTAACAATGCAGCATCTCTAACAATGCAGCACCTCCAACAGTGCAGCACCTCCAACAGTGCAGCACCTCCAACAGTGCAGCACCTCCAACAGTGCAGCATATCCAACAGTGCAGCATCTCCAACAGTGCAGCATCTCCAACAGTGCAGCATCTCCAACAGTGCAGCACCTCTAACAGTGCAGCATCTCCAACAGTGTAGCATCTCTAACAATGCAGCATCTCTAACAATGCAGCACCTCCAACAATGCAGCACCTCCAACAGTGCAGCATATCCAACAGTGCAGTATCTTCAACAGTGCAGCACCTCCAAAGGTTCCACATTTCCAACAGTGCATCATCTCTAACAATGCAGCACCTCCGACAGTGCAGCACCTCTAACAGTGCAGCATCTCCTTAGCACTGTGCCCAGTGTCAGCCTGGACTTTGTGCTCAATCCAAGAGCTTGGCTTGAACATGGATCCCCGTGTGTCTTGGATGTGAGTTACCCAATCGATTCCATTTGCTGTGAACCATGGAGGCTGCAGCACCAATCCCGAGAGTATCTACCTCATTCCTGTTTGCCAATCAGAAAATTATCCATCAATCGAAAGTCTCCTGGCTGTCTGCTAACCTATCAATCTGAATATATGATTTAACCCCATTAACCCTTGTCTTGTTTAATTACCTTTTTTAATGCATGCGATATGGTCATTGTTGTCCAATCTCATTGTTAATTAAGAATCAACCCCACTGTTGTGTGTCTGGAGTCACGTGGCTTCCAGACCAGGGAAAGACAAGAGACATCCCTCCCTAAGGGGCAGGAATGAATCCGGGTTTTTAACCAAATTTGATGATGGTACTTGGTTCTTGTCCAGTTGTTTTATTTTAATTCCAGCTTTTTATGAAATTCCGATTGTCCCACCTGTCATGGTGGAATCCATGGTGAAACATTAGCCGCCATTTGTGCAGCACTAGCCCACTGACATGACCCCCAGTCCCCTGCCCCCATGTCTCTGACCCTCTGCCCACCATCTGGTTCGGTTTGTGAATCTGGACATACTATGATCACTAGTTCTCTTTGCTGGAACCAAATTTGCCCCTAACGAGCTTTCCTGCCAGGTGCTAACTCTCATCGGGAAACTCGTGACCAAGAGCTGAGTTTTGTCAGTGGAATATTGACCAACACTGGGTCTGTCCTTTCCCTCTGCTTCACAAGTCACACAGCACCAGGGTATTGTCCAATCGGATTAATTGAAATCACATTTTAACAGAGCGTTGCTCCTTCATCAGGGTCAGACAGCATCATGGAGAGGGAGCAAGCTAACATTTCAACTCCCGATGACGTTTCATCAGAGTACTGATTATTAATCATCGAGACTGAAACGTTTGCTTGCTGCTTGATCTGCTGTGATCTCCAGCAGGTTTTGTTTCAGTTGGATGCCTTCTGAGTTGGTCCACCCCAGGCCACCACCAGCACCTCCACGCCATACAGCCCTCACCAAACTGAGGAAGGCTGGAGTACAGGGAGCTGGCCATGGGACCTGGGAACCTGTCAATCTAATCAGCCTGAGATTGTCAATGCTGTTGGAATGTTGTTTGCAAAATCAATATTTCTAATTGTGCTGCCTGTGTTGCAGGCTATGTCTTTGATGGAGGAGATGATGCACGAGATAAATGATTTGAAGAACTTCAAAAATACTGTTGAAGATCGCATGACTGACATTGACAAAGATATGGATATGGTAAGATATGGGTGGAGCCAAATGTTGGGAATTGAAGGAGGTGGGGAGAGGGAAGAAGAAGGGGAGTTGTAGCAAAAGGAGAATATGGGGAAGAGGGGGAATGTACCAGCCACAGACCAAAACGATGCTCTTGCCCCTATCCCCTGAGGGACATGGGGAGGTGGGTCTGCTGTTGCTTGTAAAGTATCGTGTCTGTTTCCCACACGTGAAAGCTCTGCAGATTGTAACCTTCCCAATAGCACCAGGGAAGCCCAGACACCGTCTGCTATCAGCTTGGTTTTGCAGCTCACACATATTACTCTCACTCGTTCTCAGTCCTTAGCTGCAGAGATCCAGATTCTCAACGTATGCTGAAACACCCAAACAAAACTCCACTCTGCTTTGGGAGCAGCCATCGCTTTCACCCATGGGGATTATGTTTGTGTGGTGGGAAATCCTGTCAAAGTTCAATGACCCGTTACAACATTTTAATCATGCAGTAATCACCCATAATCCAACAGGGTTTCTGCGGAGGGTGGGGGAATGACAGAAGCAATCATATCTGATTCCATATCCTGGGAGATGCCTTACAGCGAACTCTAGGCATCAGGCCCCTGGATAAATGTGGAAAAATGCTGCAAAGCTGCTGGGCGGCACAGTGGTTAGCACTGCTGCCTCACAGCGCCTGAGACCTGGGTTCAATTCCCGCCTCAGGCGACTGACTGTGTGGAGTTTGCACATTCTCCCCGTGTCTGCATGGGTTTCCTCCGGGTGCTCCGGTTTCCTCCCACAGTCCAAAGATGCGCAGGGCCAGGTGAATTGGCCATACTGAATTACCCGTAGTGTTAGGTAAGGGGTAAATGTAGGGGTATGGGTGGGTTGCGCTTCGGCGGGTTGGTGTGGACTTGTTGGGCCGAAGGGCCTGTTTCCACACTGTAATCTAATCTAAATCTAAATCTAAAGATGCTCAATCTAAACAATCATTGCAATTCACGGTGCACTAGGGGACATTGCAGCGGGAAGGTTCACTTGCTTCAGGATAATGAAAAGAAATGTTAGAAAACAGGGAGGTGCATCATTTCCATAGAATATAGAACAGTGCAGCACAGGACAGGCCCTTCAGCCCTCGATGTTGTACTGACCTTTTATCCTACTCTAAGATCAGACTAACCTCCATAACCTTCATTTTACTACCTCCATGTGTTTAGCCAAGAGTTGCTTACATGTCCGTAGTGTATCTGACTACTACCACCGCTGGCAGTGCATTCCATACATCCACCACTCTCTTGTCCTCTGACATCTCCCCTAAACCTCCCTCCAATCACCTTAAAATTATGCCCCCAAATGATAGACATTTCCATCCTGGGTAAAAGTCTCTGGCTATCCACTCTCTCTCTGCCTCTCATCATCTCGTACACCTCTATCAAATCACATCTCATCCTTCATCGCTCCAATGAGAAACCCCTAGCACCCTCAACCTTTCTTCATAAGACATGCCCTCCAGTCCAGGCAGCATCCTGGTAAATCTCCTCTGCACCCTCTCTAAAGCTTTCACATCCTTCCTATAATGAGGCGACCAGAACTGATCACAATATTCCAAGTGTGGCCTAACCAGGGCTCTGTAGCACTCCACCATAACTTTGCGGCTCTTAAACTCAATCCCCCTGCTAATAAAAACCAACGCACCTTACTCTGTCTTAACAACCCTATCAACTTCAGTGGCAACTTTGAGAGATCTATGGACGTGGACCCAACATCTCTGTTCCTCCACACTGCTGAGAATCCTGCCTCTAGCCCTGTATTCTGCATTCAAATGTGACCTTCCAAAGTGAATCACATCACACTTTTCTGGATTGAACTCTATTTGCTACTTATCAGCCCAATCCCAATTCTGCATCTTGTCAATGTCCCGTTACAACCTACAACAATCCTCCACACTATCCACAACTCCACCAACCTTTGTGTCACTGGCAAACTTACTAGCACACCCTTCCACTTCCTCATCCAAGTCCTTTATAAAAATCACAAAGTACAGAGGTCCTACACCAATCCCTGCAGAACACCACGAGTCACCGAGCTCCAGGCTGAATACTTTTCATCTACCACCACCCCCTGTCTTCAATGGGTCACCCAACTCTGTATCCAGGCAGCCAGATTTCCCTGTATCCCATTACTCCTTACATTCTGAATGAGTGTACCATGAGGAATCTTATCAAGCACCTTGCTAAACATCCATGTACACCCCATCCACTGCTCTACCTTCATCAATGTGTTTTGTCACATCCTCAAAGAATCCAAGGCATGACCTGCCCCTCACAAAGCCATGCTGACTATCTCTAATCAAACTATGGTTTTCCAAGTAATCATAAATCCTGTCTCTCAGAATCCTCTCCAGTGCTTTCTCCACCACAACGTGAGACTGACTGGTCTGTAATTCCCAGGATTGTCCCTGTTCCCTTTCTTGAACAAGGGAATAACATTTGCCCCCCTCCAAACATCAGGCACTACTCCAGTGGACAGTGAGGATACAGTGAGGATACCTTAGGATATATCCCATTTGGCCCAGGGAATTTATCTATCCTTATGTTTTTTCAAAACTTTCAGCACATCCTCCTTCCTAACATCAACTTGTTTGAGCATGTTTGTCTGTTTCATGCTGTCCTCTGAAACATCAAGGTCCCTTTCAGTGGTGAATAGTGAAGCAAAGTATTTAAGGCCCTCCCCTACCTCCTCTGACTCCAGGCACAAGTTCCCTCCACTATCCCTTATCGGCCCTACCCTCACTCTGGCCATCCTCTTGTTCCTCACATAAGTGTAGGATGCCTTCGGGTTTTCCCTAATCCTACCCGCTAAAGGTTTTTCATGCCCCCTCTAGCTGTCCTAAATCCATTCTTCAGTTCCTTCCTGGCTACATTGTAACACTCTAGAACCCTGTCTGATCCTTGTCTCCTGTGCCTTAAGTAATCTTCCTGCTTCCTCTTGATTAGATGTTCCACAACCCTTGTTACCCAAGGTTCCTTCACCCTACTATCCCTTCCTTGCCTCAGTGGGACAAACCTGTCCAGCACAATCAGCAAGTGCTTCCTAAACAACCTCCACATTTGTCACACTTTTCCATGAGAACATCTATTCCCAATTTAGGCACCCTAATTCCTGCCTAATAGCATTGTAATTCCCCCTCCCCCAGTTATATACTTTCCCTTGGAATCTGCTCCTATTCCTTTCCATGAGTGTAGTAAAGATTAGGGAGTTGTGATCACTGTCACAGAAATGCACTCCTACTGAGAGATCTGACACCTGACCTAGTTCTTTGCCGAGTACCAGACCCAACATGCCTTCCTCTCTAATCAGCTTTGTTCCACCCAAACTATGTAGGTTCCAATCAATATTAGGGAAGTTAAAGTCACCCATGACAACAACCCTGTTACCTCTGAACCTTTCCAAAATCTGTCTCCCAAAATGCCCATCCAAGATTAGCAATGCCACTCCCTCATCTCCTTTCCTCTTTCTTTTCCTCCCCCCCCCCCCCCACCCCAACTGCTTTTGAAACATCTAAATCCTGGAACTTCCAACAGCTGTTCCTGCCCCTGTGATATCCAAGCCTCTGTAATGGTCACAACATCATGGATCAGTACCAGGAACTATGTTCTGAGTTTGTCATCCTTATTCCTGATACGACTTGCATTGAAATAAACGCACTTCAAGCCATCACACTGACTGCATCTTTGCCCTATCAAGTGCCTCTCCCTCTTTACAGACTCTGCGCAGTGTATCTGGCTGTTCATGACCTATTCCAGCACCTGATCTGTAGCTCACGTTGTGACCCCCTGCCAATCTAGTTTAAACCATCCTGAAGAGCTCTAGCAAACCTCCCGCTCAGGATGTTAGTGCCCCTCCTGTTCAGGTGCAACCCGTCCTCCTTGTACAGGTCCTACCTTCCCCAGAAGGTATCCCAATGATCCACATATCGGAAGCTCTCCCTCCTACACCAGCCCTGCAGCCACATCTGCATTCACTCTGTTCCTAAAATCGCTAGCACGTGGCATCAGTAGCAATCCTGAGATTACTACCCTGCTTGTGCTGCCTTCTAGCTTCCAACCTAACTCCCAATATTCTCTTGTCATGTCCTCCTCCCATTCTATACCCATGTCATTGGTACCAAGCTGTACCTCGACTTTTAGCTGCACTCCTTCCCCCTTAAGAATCCTGTAGACTTGATCCGAGACATCCCTGACCCTGGCACTAGGGAGGCAACACACCATCGGGGAGCTTCACTCGCACCCACAGAATCTCCTGTCTGTCCCTCTCACGATTGAATCTTCTATCACTATTACTCTCCTGTCCTTCCCCCTTCCATTCTGAGCCACAGAGCCAGGCTCAGTGCCACAGACCTGCCCACTGTGACTTTCTCCTGGTTCCCCACCCCCCACCAAACAGTATCCAAAGCACTGTACTTTTTTTTATTTCAAAAATATACTTTATTCGTAAAATTATTTGGATCTCTATACAATTGGTCATGCCATTTTGTGCACACATTACATTGCTTTACATACAGACACCGAAATTTATTTTCCTGTATACAAATCTATACATTTACTATCCAACTCTTTTGCTGAGGTGTCGCGGAGCCCAACTGACTGCGCGGGCCCCCAGTTCTTTGGGCAGGCAGATGTTAGACGGTGGTCTTTCCCCCAGTGCTTTGGCGGCAGCTGCCCCAAGCTTCAGCGCGTCCCTCAACACGTAGTCCTGGACCATGGAATGTGCCAGTCTGCAACACTCAGTCGGGGTCAACTCCTTCAGCTGGAAGATCAACAGGTTTCGGACCACCCAGAGAGCGTCCTTCACTGAGTTGATGATCCTCCAGGCACAGTTGATGTTCGTCTCGGTGTGCGTCCCGGGGAACAGACCGTAGAGCACGGAGTCCCGCGTCACGGCGCTGCTCGGGGCGAACCTCGACAGACACCACTGCATTCCTCTCCAGACTTCCTCTGCATAGGCACATTCCAGAAGGAGGTGTGTGACAGTCTCGTCCCCCCCGCAGCCGCTTCGAGGGCAGCGTGCGGTGCGGCTGAGAGTCCGGGCGTGCATAAAGGATCTCACAGGCAGAGCCCTTCTCACCACCAGCCAAGCCATGTCTTGGTGCTTGTTGGAAAGTTCTGGCGATGAGGCATTCTGCCAAATGGCTTTGACAGTCTGCTCAGGGAACCGCTCGATAGGATCCGCCCTCTCCTTTTCCCGAAGGGTCTCAAGGACACTACGTGCTGACCACTTCCTGATGGACTTGTGGTCAAAGGTGTTTTTCTTCATAAACTGCTCCACGAAGGACAGGTGATATGGAACGGTCCAACTACTCGGAGCGTTCCGCGGCAGCGAGGCCAGGCCCATCCTTCGCAACACCGGGGACAGGTAGAACCTCAGTACGTAGTGACACTTGGTGTTTGCGTACCGGGGATCCACGCACAGCTTGATGCAGCCACACACAAAGGTGGCCATCAGGGTGAGGGTGGCATTGGGTGTATTTTTTCCGCCGTTGCCCAGATCTTTATACAGCGAGTCCCTTCGGACCCGGTCCATCTTTGACCTCCATATAAACTGGAAGATGGCCCGGGTGACTGCAGCGGTACAGGTTCTGGGAATAGGCCAGACCTGTGCCACGTATAACAGCAATGACAGTGTCTCACACCTGATGACCAGGTTTTTTCCCGCGATGGAGAGCGACCGTAGCTTCCATCTGCCCAGTTTCTGCCTCACTTTGCTGATACGCTCCTCCCAAGACTTGGCGCACGCCCCAGCCCCCCCCGAGCCAAATACCCAGCACCTTCAGGTGGTCGGTCCTGACGGTGAAGGGGACCGAGGATTGGTCGGCCCAGTTCCCGAAGAGCATGGCCTCGCTCTTGCCGAGGGTTTACCTTGGGCCCCGAGGCCTGTTCGAACTGGTCACATATGCACATGAGTCTGTGCACGGACAGCACTTATTATTGAGGGGAACAGCCACAGGATGTCCCTGCATTGTCCCTCTCCTGATGCTCACCCAGCTACCTTTAGGTGTGACTGCCTCCCTATAACTCCTCTCTATCACCTCCTCAGCCTGCTGAATGATCTGATGTTCATCCAGCTCTGTCTCCAGTTCCCTAACGCGGTCTGTGAGGAGCTGGAGTTGGGTACATTTCTCGCGGGAGAAGTCAGCAGGGACACAAGTGGTGACCCTTATCTCCCACATCCTGTAGGAGGAGTTTGGAACTGCCCGAGCTTCCATCCCCTCTGCTCTGAATTACCAAGAGCAAAACTGTCACAAAGATTAATGACCAGCTAATCAGCTTGTATGATCCTAACTGGTACAGTCAATTAAAATGTGGTGATTAGATTAGATTCCCTACAGTGTGGAAACAGGCCCTTCGGCCCAACCAGTCCACACCCACCCTCCGAAGAGTGACCCACCCAGCCCCATTTCCCTCTGACTAATGCACCTAACACTATGGACAATTTAGCATGGCCAATTCACCTGACCCGCACATCTTTGGACTGTGGGAGGAAACCTGTGGGAGGATACTTTTCATTATCTGTGGAATTCTTTACCGCAGAGGGCTGTTGAGGCTGGGTCATTAAGTATATTCAAGGCTGAGAGAGAGACAGGTATTTAATTAGTGAGGGAATAAAGGGTTATGGTGAAAAGGCAGGAAAATGTCGTTGATGCTGATCAGATCAGCCATGGTCTCATTGATCAGCAGATCAGACTCAATGCACCAAATGACCTATCTTTCCTTTTTCATCGTGTTAGCTTCATCCCAGAGTCCTGGGGTCAGTGGCTATAGAGACAGACCCCATCACCAGGGATGTATTTCCCTCCCCACCCCTTTCCACGTTCCGCAAAGACTGTTCCCTCCTTGACTACCCCATAACGTTTACTTCCTTATACCTGAGAGTTAAATGGAAGGGGCTTGGGGTTGGGTGGTAAGGTAACTGAGAATGTGATAGGTAGATGAAAGTAGGGGAGAAGGTGATAGGTCAGAGAGGAGGGTGGAGCAGATAGATGGAAAAGATAATGGACAGGTCAAGAGGGCTTTGCTGAGTTGGAAGGTTGGATCTGGAATGGGGTGGGGGGAGGGGAAATGAGGAAACTGGTGAAATACACATTAATTCCCTGTGGTTGAAGGTTCCAAGGCGGAAGATGAGGCGTTCTTCCTCCAGGCGTCTGGTGGTGAGGGAGCGGCAGTGAAGGAGGCCCAGGACTTCCATGTCCTCGGCAGAGTGGGAGGGGGAGTTGAAATGTTGGGCCACGGGGCGGTTTGGTTGATTGGTGCGGGTGTCTCGGAGATGTTCCCTAAAGCGCTCTGCTAGGAGGCGCCCAGTCTCCCCAATGTAGAGGAGACCGCATCGGGAGCAATGGATACAATAAATGATATTAGTGGATGTGCAGGTAAAACTTTGATGGATGTGGAAGGTTCCTTTAGGGCCTTGGATGGAGGTGAGGGAGGAGGTGTGGGCGCAGGTTTTACAGTTCCTACGGTGGCAGGGGAAAGTGCCAGGATGGGAGCGTGGGTTGTAGGGGGGGGCGTGGACCTGACCAGGTAGTCACGGAGGGAACGGTCTTGGCGGAAGGCGGAGAGGGGTGGGGAGGGAAATATATCCCTGGTGCTGGGGTCTGTTTGGAGGTGGCGGAAATGTCGGCGGATGATTTGGTTTATGCGAAGGTTGGTAGGGTGGAAAGTGAGCACCAGGGGCGTTCTGTCCTTGTTACGGTTGGAGGGGTGGGGTCTGAGGGTGGAGGTGCGGGATGTGGACGAGATGCATTGGAGGGCATCTTTAACCACGTGGGAAGGGAAATTGCGGTCTCTAAAGAAGGAGGCCATATGGTGTGTTCTATGGTGGAACTGGTCCTCCTGGGAGCAGATACAGTGAAGGCGGAGGAATTGGGAATATGGGGTGGCATTTTTGCAGGAGGTAGGGTGGGAAGAGGTGTAATCCAGGTAGCTGTGGGAGTCGGTGGGTTTGTAAAAAATGTCAGTGTCAAGTCGGTCGTCATTAATGGAGATGGAGAGGTCCAGGAAGGGGAGGGAGGTGTCCGAGATGGTCCAGGTAAATTTAAGGTCAGGGTGGAATGTGTTGGTGAAGTTGATGAATTGCTCAACCTCCTCACGGAAGCACGAGGTGGCGCCAATGCAGTCATCAATGTAGCGGAGGAAGAGGTGGGGAGTGGTGCCGGTGTAATTACGGAAGATCGACTGCTCTACGTAGCCAACAAAGAGACAACTCTGCTCATCTACACCACAAGGATCTGAAACCAACCTGGTGATTCTAAAAGATGGGAGACTTTACAAACAATCCAGGTCTTTTTCATTATGTAATTTCAGTTACATCACACTGTAAACATTTGCTATAAATTCTATGTCTTACAATCTTATTCTCCACAAACACCTGATGAAGGAGCAGCGCTCCGAAAGCTAGTGCTTCCAAATAAACCTGTTAGACTATAACCTGGTGTTGAGTGAACTTTAAGAATCTTACCGTTAGCCCAGTACTCTGTATTCCTCTTACTCCTTCCAAGGTGAATCAATTCACACTTTCTTGCAATAAACTCAATTTGCTACCTCTTAGCCCAGCTCCGCAGCTTATCACTGTCCCTCTGTAACCTACAACATCCCTCCTCCCAGCTCTGCAGCTTATCACTGTCCCTCTGTAACCTACAACTTCCCTCCTCCCAGCTCTGCAGCTTATCACTGTCCCTCGGTAACCTACATCATCCCTCCTCCCAACTCTGCAGCTTATCACTGTCCCTCTGTAACCTACAACATCCCTCCTCCCAGCTCTGCAGCTTATCACTGTCCCTGTGTAACCTACAACTTCCCTCCTCCCAGCTCTGCAGCTTATCACTGTCCCTCTGTAACCTCCAACATCCCTACGTCCAGCTCTGCAGCTTATCACTGTCCCTCTGTAACCTACAACATCCCTCCTCCCAGCTCTGCAGCTTATCACTGTCCCTCTGTAACCTACATCATCCCTCTGTCCAGCTCTGCAGCTTATCACTGTCCGTCTGCAACCTACATCATCCCTCTGTCCAGCTCTGCAGCTTATCATTGTCCCTCTGTAACCTACAACATCCCTCCTCCCAGTTCTGCAGCTTATCACTGTCCCTCTGTAACCTACAACATCCCTCCTCCCAGCTCTGCAGCTTATCACTGTCCCTCTGTAACCTATAACATCCCTCCTCCCAGCTCTGCAGCTTATCACTGTCCCTCTGTAACCTACAACATCCCTCCTCCCAACTCTGCAGCTTATCACTGTCCCTCTGTAACCTACAACATCCCTCCTCCCAGCTCTGCAGTTTATCACTGTCCATCTGTAACCTACAACATCCCTCCGTCCAGCTCTGCAGCTTATCACTGTCCCTCTGTAACCTACAACATCCCTCTGTCCAGCTCTGCAGCTTATCACTGTCTCTGTGTAACCTACAACATCCCTCCTCCCACCTCCCAGCTCTGCAGCTTATCACTGTCCCTCTGTAATCGACAACATCCCTCCTCCCAGCTCTGCAGCTTATCACTGTCCCTCTGTAAACTACAACATCCCTCCTCCCAGCTCTGCAGCTTATCACTGTCCCTCTGTAACCTACAACATCCCTCCTCCCAGCTCTGCAGCTTATCACTGTCCCTCGGTGACCTACATCATCCCTCCTCCCAGCTCTGCAGCTTATCACTGTCCCTCTGTAAACTACAACATCCCTCCTCCCAGCTCTGCAGCTTATCACTGTCCCTCTGTAACCTACAACATCCCTCCTCCCAGCTCTGCAGCTTATCACTGTCCCTCGGTGACCTACATCATCCCTCCTCCCAGCTCTGCAGCTTTTCACTGTCCCTCTGTAACCTACAACATCCCTCCTCCCAGCTCTGCAGCTTATCACTGTCCCTCTGTAACCTACAACATCCCTCCTCCCAGCTCTGCAGCTTATCACTGTCCCTCTGTAACCTATAACATCCCTCCTCCCAACTCTGCAGCTTATCACTGTCCCTCTGTAACCTACAACATCCCTCCTCCCAGCTCTGCACCTTATCACTATCCCTCTGTAACCTACATCATCCCTCTGTCCAGATCTGCAGCTTATCACTGTCCCTCTGTAACCTACAACATCCCTCTGTCCAGCTCTGCAGCTTATCACTGTCCCTCTGTAACCTACAACATCCCTCCTCCCAGCTCTGCAGCTTATCACTGTCCCTCTGTAACCTACAACATCCCTCTGTCCAGCTCTGCATCTTATCGCTGTCTCTGTGTAACCTACAACATCCCTCCTCCCAGCTCTGCAGCTTATCACTGTCCCTCTGTAACCTACAACACCCCTCCTTCCAGCTCTGCAGTTTATCACTGTCCCTCTGTAACCAACAACTTCCCTCCTCCCAGCTCTGCAGCTTATCACTGTCCCTCTGTAACCTACAACATCCCTCTGTCCAGCACTGCAGCTTATCACTGTCCCTCTGTAACCTACAACATCCCTCCTCCCACCTCCCAGCTCTGCAGCTTATCACTGTCCCTCTGTAATCGACAACATCCCTCCACCCAGCTCTGCAGCTTATCACTGTCCCTCTGTAACCGACAACATCCCTCCTCCCAGCTCTGCAGCTTATCACTGTCCCTCTGTAACCTACAACATCCCTCCTCCCAGCTCTGCAGTTTATCACTGTCCCTCTGTAACCTACAACATCCCTCTGTCCAGCTCTGCAGCTTATCACTGTCCCTCTGTAACCTACAACATCCCTCTGTCCAGCTCTGCAGCTTATCACTGTCCCTCTGGAACCTACATCATCCCTCTGTCCAGCTATGCAGCTTAAACACTGTCCCTCAGTAACCGACAACATCCCTCCTCCCAGCTCTGCATCTTATCACTGTCTCTGTGTAACCTACAACATCCCTCCTCCCAGCTCTGCAGCTTATCACTGTCCCTCTGTAACCTACAACATCCCTCCTCCCAGCTCTGCAGCTTATCACTGTCCCTCTGTAACCTACAACATCCCTCTGTCCAGCTCTGCAGCTTATCACTGTCCCTCTGTAACCTACAACATCCCTCTGTCCAGCTCTGCAGCTTATCACTGTCCCTCTGTAACCTACAACATCCCTCCTCCCAGCTCTGCAGCTTATCACTGTCCCTCTGTAACCTACATCATCCCTCTGTCCAGCTCTGCAGCTTATCACTGACCCTCTGTAACCTACAACATCCCTCCACCCAGCTCTGCAGCTTATCACTGTCCCTCTGTAACCTACATCATCCCTCCTCCCAGCTCTGCAGCTCATCTCTATCCCTTTGTAACCTACACCATCCCTCCACCCAGCTCTGAAGCTTATCACTGTCCCTCTGTAACCTACAACTTCCCTCCTCCCAGCTCTGCAGCTTATCACTGTCCCTCTGTAACCAACAACTTCCCTCTGTCCAGCTCTGCAGCTTATCACTGTCCCTCTGTAACCTACAACATCCCTCCTCCCAGCTCTGCAGCTTATCACTGTCCCTGTGTAACCTACAACATCCATCCTCCCAGCTCTGCAGCTTATCACCATCCCTGCGTAACCTACAACATCCCTCTGTCCAGCTCTGCAGCTTATCACTGTCCCTCTGTAACCTACAACATCCCTCCTCCCAGCTCTGCAGCTTATCACTGTCCCTGTGTAACCTACAACATCCATCCTCCCAGCTCTGCAGCTTATCACCATCCCTGCGTAACCTACAACATCCCTCCTTCCAGCTCTGCAGTTTATCACTGTCCCTCTGTAACCAACAACTTCCCTCCTCCCAGCTCTGCAGCTTATCACTGTCCCTCTGTAACCTAAAACATCACTCCTCCCAGCTCTGCAGCTTATCACTGTCCCTCTGTAACCTACAACATCCCTCCTCCCAGCTCTGCAGCTTATCACTGTCCCTCTGTAACCTACAACATCCCTCCTCCCAGCTCTGCAGCTTATCACTGTCCCTCTGTAACCTACAACATCCCTCTGTCCAGCTCTGCAGCTTATCACTGTCCCTCTGTAACCTACAACATCCCTCTGTCCAGATCTGCAGCTTATCACTGTCCCTCTGTAACCTACAACATCCCTCTGTCCAGCTCTGCAGCTTATCACTGACCCTCTGTAACCTACAACATCCCTCCTCCCAGCTCTGCAGTTTATCACTGTCCATCTGTAACCTACATCATCCCTCTGTCCAGATCTGCAGCTTATCACTGTCCCTCTGTAACCTACAACATCCCTCTGTCCAGCTCTGCAGCTTATCACTGTCCCTCTGTAACCTACAACATCCCTCCTCCCAGCTCTGCAGCTTATCACTGTCCCTCTGTAACCTACATCATCCCTCTGTCCAGCTCTGCAGCTTATCACTGTCCCTCTGTAACCGACAACATCCCTCCTCCCAGCTCTGCACCTTATCACTATCCCTCTGTAACCTACATCATCCCTCTGTCCAGATCTGCAGCTTATCACTGACCCTCTGTAACCTACAACATCCCTCCTCCCAGCTCTGCAGCTTATCACTGTCCCTCTGTAACCTACATCATCCCTCCTCCCAGCTCTGCAGCTTATCACTGTCCCTCTGTAACCTACACCACCCCTCCTTCCAGCTCTGCAGTTTATCACTGTCCCTCTGTAACCAACAACTTCCCTCCTCCCAGCTCTGCAGCTTATCACTGTCCCTCTGTAACCTAAAACATCCCTCTGTCCAGCTCTGCAGCTTATCACTGTCCCTCTGTAACCTACAACATCCCTCCTCCCAGCTCTGCAGCTTATCACTGTCCCTCTGTAACCTACAACATCCCTCTGTCCAGCACTGCAGCTTATCACTGTCCCTCTGTAACCTACAACATCCCTCCTCCCACCTCCCAGCTCTGCAGCTTATCACTGTCCCTCTGTAACCTACAACATCCCTCCTCCCAGCTCTGCAGCTTATCACTGTCCCTCTGTAACCTACAACATCCCTCTGTCCAGCTCTACAGCTTATCACTGTCCCTCTGGAACCTACATCATCCCTCTGTCCAGCTATGCAGCTTAAACACTGTCCCTCAGTAACCGACAACATCCCTCCTCCCAGCTCTGCATCTTATCACTGTCTCTGTGTAACCTACAACATCCCTCCTCCCAGCTCTGCATCTTATCACTGTCCCTCTGTAATCGACAACATCCCTCCACCCAGCTCTGCAGCTTATCATTGTCCCTCTGTAACCTACACCACCCTCCTTCCAGCTCTGCAGCTTATCACTGTCCCTCTGTAACCTACAACATCCCTCTGTCCAGCTCTGCAGCTTATCACTGTCCCTGTGTAACCTACAACATCCCTCCTCCCAGCTCTGCAGCTTATCACTGTCCCTCTGTAACCTACATCATCCCTCTGTCCAGCTCTGCAGCTTATCACTGTCCCTCTGTAACCTACATCATCCCTCTGTCCAGCTCTGCAGCTTATCACTGACCCTCTGTAACCTACAACATCCCTCCACCCAGCTCTGCAGCTTATCACTGTCCCTCTGTAACCTACATCAACCCTCCTCCCAGCTCTGCAGCTCATCTCTATCCCTTTGTAACCTACACCATCCCTCCACCCAGCTCTGCAGCTTATCACTGTCCCTCTGTAACCTACAACATCCCTCCTCCCAGCTCTGCAGCTTATCACTGTCCCTCTGTAACCAACAACATCCCTCTGTCCAGCTCTGCAGCTTATCACTGTCCCTCTGTAACCTACAACATCCCTCCTCCCAGCTCTGCAGCTTATCACTGTCCCTGTGTAACCTACAACATCCATCCTCCCAGCTCTGCAGCTTATCACCATCCCTGCGTAACCTACAACATCCCTCTGTCCAGCTCTGCAGCTTATCACTGTCCCTCTGTAACCTACAACATCCCTCCTCCCAGCTCTGCAGCTTATCACTGTCCCTCTGTAACCTACAACATCCCGCCTCCCAGCTATGCAGCTTATCACTGTCCCTCTGTAACCTACAACATCCCTCCTCCCAGCGCTGCAGCTTATCACTGTCCCTCTGTAACCTACAACATCCCTCCTCCCAGCTATGCAGCTTATCACTGTCCCTCTGTAACCTACAACTTCCCTCCTCCCAGCGCTGCAGCTTATCACTGTCCCTCTGTAACCGACAACATCCCTCCTCCCAGCTCTGCAGCTTATCACTGTCCCTCTGTAACCTACAACATCCCTCCTCCCAGCTCTGCAGTTTAATACTGCCCCTCTGTAACCTACAACATCCCTCTGTCCAGCTCTGCAGCTTATCACTGTCCCTCTGTAACCTACAACATCCCTCTGTCCAGCTCTGCAGCTTATCACTGTCCCTCTGTAACCTACAACATCCCTCCTCCCAGCTCTGCAGCTTATCACTGTCCCTCTGTAACCTACATCATCCCTCTGTCCAGCTCTGCAGCTTATCACTGTCCCTCTGGAACCTACATCATCCCTCTGTCCAGCTATGCAGCTTATCACTGTCCCTCTGTAACCTACAACATCCCTCCTCCCAGCTCTACAGCTTATCACTGTCCCTCTGTAACCTACATCATCCCTCTGTCCAGCTATGCAGCTTATCACTGTCCCTCTGTAACCTACAACATCCCTCCTCCCAGCTCTGCAGCTTATCAGTCTCTCTGTGTAACCTACAACATCCCTCCTCCCAGCTCTGCAGCTTACCACTGTCCCTCTGTAACCTACAACATCCCTCCTCCCAGCTCTGCAGCTTATCACTGTCCCTGTGTAACCTACAACATCCCTCCTCCCAGCTCTGCAGCTTATCACTGTCCCTGTGTAACCTACAACATCGCTCCTCCCAGCTCTGCAGCTTATCACCATCCCTGCGTAACCTACACCATCCCTCCTCCCAGCTCTGCAGCTTATCACTGTCCCTCTGTAACCTACATCATCCCTCTGTCCAGCTCTACAGCTTATCACTGTCTCTGTGTAACCTACACCATCCCTCCTCCCAGCTCTGCAGCTTATCACTGTCCCTCTGGAACCTACATCATCCCTCTGTCCAGCTCTGCAGCTTATCACTGTCCCTCTGTAACCTACAACATCCCTCTGTCCAGCTCTGCAGCTTATCACTGTCCCTCTGTAACCTACATCATCCCTCTGTCCAGCTCTGCAGCTTATCACTGTCCCTGTGTAACCTACAACATCCCTCTGTCCAGCTCTGCAGCTTATCACTGTCCCTATGTAACCTACAACATCCCTCCTCCCAGCTCTGCAGCTTATCACTGACCCTCTGTAACCTACAACATCCCTCCTCCCAGCTCTGCAGCTTATCACTGTCCCTCTGTAACCTACAACATCCCTCCTCCCAGCTCTGCAGCTTATCACTGTCCCTCTGTAACTTACATCATCCCTGCTCCCAGCTCCGCAGCTTATCACTGTCCCTGTGTAACCTACAACATCCCTCTGTCCAGCTCTGCAGCTTATCACTGTCCCTCTGTAACCTACAACATCCCTCTGTCCAGCTCTGCAGCTTATCACTGTCCCTCTGTAACCTACAACATCCCTCTGTCCAGCTCTGTAGCTTATCACTGTTCCTCTGTAACCTACAACATCCCTCCTCCCAGTTCTGCAGCTTATCACTGTCCCTCTGTAACCTACATCATCCCTCTGTCCAGCTCTGCAGCTTATCACTGTCCCTCTGTAACCTACAACATCCCTCCACCCAGCTCTGCAGCTTATCACTGTCCCTCTGTAACCTACATCAACCCACCTCCCAGCTCTGCAGCTCATCTCTATCCCTCTGTAACCTACACCATCCCTCCACCCAGCTCTGCAGCTTATCACTGTCCCTCTGTAACCAACAACATCCCTCTGTCCAGCTCTGCAGCTTATCACTGTCCCTCTGTAACCTACAACATCCCTCTGTCCAGCTCTGCAGCTTATCACTGTCCCTCTGTAACCTACAACATCCCTCCTCCCAGCTCTGCAGCTTATCACTGTCCCTCTGTAACCTACAACATCCCTCCTCCCAGCTCTGCAGCTTATCACTGTCCCTCTGTAACCGACAACATCCCTCTGTCCAGCTCTGCAGCTTATCACTGTCCCTCTGTAACCTACAACATCCCTCCACCCAGCTCTGCAGCTTATCACTGTCCCTCTGTAACCTACACCATCCCTCCACCCAGCTCTGCAGCTTATCACTGTCCCTCTGTAACCTACAACTTCCCTCCTCCCAGCTCTGCAGCTTATCACTGTCCCTCTGTAACCAACAACATCCCTCTGTCCAGCTCCGCAGCTTATCACTGTCCCTCTGTAACCTACAACATCCCTCCTCCCAGCTCTGCAGCTTATCACTGTCCCTGTGTAACCTACAACTTCCCTCCTCCCAGCGCTGCAGCTTATCACTGTCCCTCTGTAACCTACAACATCCCTCTGTCCAGCTCTGCAGCTTATCACTGTCCCTGAGTAACCTACAACATCCCTCCTCCCAGCTCTGCAGATGATCACTGTCCCTCTGTAACCTACAACATCCCTCTGTCCAGCTCTGCAGCTTATCACTGTCTCTGTGTAACCTACAACTTCCCTCCTCCCAGCTCTGCAGCTTATCAGTGTCCCTCTGTAACCTACATCATCCCTCCTCCCAGCTCTGCAGCTTATCACTGTCCCTCTGTAACCTACAACATCTCTCTGTCCAGCTCTGCAGCTTATTACTGTCCCTCTGTAACTTACAACATCCCTCTGTCCAGCTCTGCAGCTTATCACTGTCCCTGTGTAACCTACAACATCCCTCCTCCCAGCTCTGCAGCTTATCACTGTCCCTCTGTAACCTACATCATCCCTCTGTCCAGCTCTGCAGCTTATCACTGTCCCTGTGTAACCTACAACATCCCTCCTCCCAGTTCTGCAGCTTATCACTGTCCCTCTGTAACCTACACCATCCCTCCACCCAGCTCTGCAGCTTATCACTGTCCCTCTGTAACCTACACCATCCCTCCACCCAGCTCTGCAGCTTATCACTGTCCCTCTGTAACCTACAACTTCCCTCCTCCCAGCTCTGCAGCTTATCACTGTCCCTCTGTAACCAACAACATCCCTCTGTCCAGCTCCGCAGCTTATCACTGTCCCTCTGTAACCTACAACATCCCTCCTCCCAGCTCTGCAGCTTATCACTGTCCCTCTGTAACCTACAACATCCCTCCTCCCAGCTATGCAGCTTATCACTGTCCCTGTGTAACCTACAACTTCCCTCCTCCCAGCGCTGCAGCTTATCACTGTCCCTCTGTAACCTACAACATCCCTCTGTCCAGCTCTGCAGCTTATCACTGTCCCTGAGTAACCTACAACATCCCTCCTCCCAGCTCTGCAGATGATCACTGTCCCTCTGTAACCTACAACATCCCTCTGTCCAGCTCTGCAGCTTATCACTGTCTCTGTGTAACCTACAACTTCCCTCCTCCCAGCTCTGCAGCTTATCAGTGTCCCTCTGTAACCTACATCATCCCTCCTCCCAGCTCTGCAGCTTATCACTGTCCCTCTGTAACCTACAACATCCCTCTGTCCAGCTCTGCAGCTTATCACTGTCCCTCTGTAACCTACATCATCCCTCTGTCCAGCTCTGCAGCTTATCACTGTCCCTCTGTAACCTACAACATCCCTCCTCCCAGCTCTACAGCTTATCACTGTCCCTCTGTAACCTACATAATCCCTCCTCCCAACTCTGCAGCTTAAACACTGTCCCTCTGTAACCTACAACATCCCTCCTCCCAACTCTGCAGCTTATCACTGTCCCTCTGTAACCTACAACATCCCTCCTCCCAGCTCTGCATCTTATCACTGTCCCTCTGTAACCTACAACATCCCTCCTCCCAGCTCTACAGCTTATCACTGTCCCTCTGTAACCTACATAATCCCTCCTCCCAACTCTGCAGCTTAAACACTGTCCCTCTGTAACCTACAACATCCCTCCTCCCAGCTCTGCAGCTTATCACTGTCCCTCTGTAACCTACAACATCCCTCCTCCCAGCTCTGCATCTTATCACTGTCCCTCTGTAATCGACAACATCCCTCCACCCAGCTCTGCAGCTTATCATTGTCCCTCTGTAACCTACACCACCCTCCTTCCAGCTCTGCAGCTTATCACTGTCCCTCTGTAACCTACAACATCCCTCTGTCCAGCTCTGCAGCTTATCACTGTCCCTGTGTAACCTACAACATCCCTCCTCCCAGCTCTGCAGCTTATCACTGTCCCTCTGTAACCTACATCATCCCTCTGTCCAGCTCTGCAGCTTATCACTGTCCCTCTGTAATCTACATCATCCCTCTGTCCAGCTCTACAGCTTATCACTGTCCCTCTGGAACCTACATCATCCCTCTGTCCAGCTATGCAGCTTAAACACTGTCCCTCTGTAACCTACAACATCCCTCCTCCCAGCTCTGCAGCTTATCACTGTCCCTCTGTAACCTACATCATCCCTCTGTCCAGCTCTGCAGTTTATCACTGTCCCTCTGTAATCTACATCATCCCTCTGTCCAGCTCTGCAGCTTATCACTGTCCCTCTGTAATCTACATCATCCCTCTGTCCAGCTATGCAGCTTAAACACTGTCCCTCTGTAACCTACGACATCCCACCTCCCAGCTCTGCAGCTTATCACTGTCCCTCTGTAACCTACAACATCCCTCCTCCCAGCTCTGCAGCTTGTCACTGTCCCTCTGTAACCTACATCATCCCTCTGTCCAGCTCTGCAGCTTATCACCGTCTCTGTGTAACCTACAACATCCCTCCACCCAGCTCTGCAGCTTATCACTGTCCCTCTGTAACCTACATCATCCCTCTGTCCAGCTCTGCAGCTTATCACTGTCCCTCTGTAACCTACAACATCCCTCCTCCCAGCTCTGCAGCTTGTCACTGTCCCTCTGTAACCTACATCATCCCTCTGTCCAGCTCTGCAGCTTATCACTGTCCCTCTGTAACCTACAACATCCCTCTGTCCAGCTCTGCAGCTTATCACTGTCCCTCAGTAACCTACAACATCCCTCTGTCCAGCTCTGCAGCTTATCACTGTCCCTCTGTAACCTCCAACATCCCACTGTCCAGCTCTGCAGCTTATCACTGTCCCTCTGTAACCTACAACATCCCTCCTCCCAGCTCTGCAGCTTATCACTGTCCCTCTGTAACCTACATCATCCCTCTGTCCAGCTCTGCAGCTTATCACTGTCCCTCTGTAACCTACAACATCCCTCCTCCCAGCTCTGCAGTTTATCACTGTCCCTCTGTAACCTACAACATCCCTCTGTCCAGCTCTGCAGCTTATCACTGTCCCTCTGTAACCTACAACATCCCTCCTCCCAGCTCTGCAGCTTATCACTGTCCCTCTGTAACCTACATCATCCCTCTGTCCAGCTCTGCAGCTTATCACTGTCTCTGTGTAACCTACAACATCCCTCCTCCCAGCTCTGCAGCTTATCACTGTCCCTCTGTAACCTACAACATCCCTCCTCCCAGCTCTGCAGCTTATCACTGTCCCTGTGTAACCTACAACATCCCTCCTCCCAGCTCTGCAGCTTATCACTGTCTCTGTGTAACCTACAACATCCCTCCTCCCAGCTCTGCAGCTTATCACTGTCCCTCTGTAACCTACATCATCCCTGCTCCCAGCTCTGCAGCTTATCACTGTCCCTGTGTAACCTACAACATCCATCCTCCCAGCTCTGCAGCTTATCACCGTCCCTGCGTAACCTACAACATCCCTCTGTCCAGCTCTGCAGCTTATCACTGTCCCTCTGTAACCTACAACATACCTCTGTCCAGCTCTGCAGCTTATCACTGTCCCTCTGTAACCTACAACATCCCTCCTCCCAGCTCTGCAGCTTGTCACTGTCCCTCTGTAACCTACATCATCCCTCTGTCCAGCTCTACAGCTTATCACTGTCCCTCTGGAACCTACATCATCCCTCTGTCCAGCTATGCAGCTTAAACACTGTCCCTCTGTAACCTACAACATCCCTCCTCCCAGCTCTGCAGCTTATCACTGTCCCTCTGTAACCTACATCATCCCTCTGTCCAGCTCTGCAGTTTATCACTGTCCCTCTGTAATCTACATCATCCCTCTGTCCAGCTCTGCAGCTTATCACTGTCCCTCTGTAATCTACATCATCCCTCTGTCCAGCTATGCAGCTTAAACACTGTCCCTCTGTAACCTACGACATCCCACCTCCCAGCTCTGCAGCTTATCACTGTCCCTCTGTAACCTACAACATCCCTCTGTCCAGCTCTGCAGTTTATCACTGTCCCTCTGTAACCTACAACATCCCTCTGTCCAGCTCTGCAACATATCACTGTCCCTCTGTAACCTACAACATCCCTCCTCCCAGCTCTGCAGCTTATCACTGTCCCTCTGTAACCTACAACATCCCTCCTCCCAGCTCTGCATCTTATCACTGTCTCTGTGTAACCTACAACATCCCTCTGTCCAGCTCTGCAGCTTATCACTGTCCCTCTGTAACCTACAACATCCCTCCTCCCAGTTCTGCAGCTTATCACTGTCCCTCTGTAACCTACAACATCCCTCCTCCCAGCTCTGCAGCTTATCACTGTCCCTCTGTAACCTACAACATCCCTCCTCCCAGCTCTGCATCTTATCACTGTCTCTGTGTAACCTACATCATCCCTCTGTCCAGCTCTGCAGCTTATCACTGTCCCTCTGTAACCTACAACATCCCTCCACCCAGCTCTGCAGCTTATCACTGTCCCTCTGTAACCTACATCAACCCTCCTCCCAGCTCTGCAGCTCATCTCTATCCCTCTGTAACCTACAACATCCCTCCTCCCAGCTCTGCAGCTTATCACTGTCCCTCTGTAACCTAAAACTTCCCTCCTCCCAGCTCTGCAGCTTATCACTGTCCCTCTGTAACCAACAACATCCCTCTGTCCAGGTCTGCAGCTTATCACTGTCTCTGTGTAACCTACAACATCCCTCCTCCCAGCTCTGCAGCTTATCACTGTCCCTCTGTAACCTACAACATCCCTCCTCCCAGCTCTGCAGCTTATCACTGTCCCTCTGTAACCTACAACATCCCTCTGTCCAGCTCTGCAGTTTATCACTGTCCCTCTGTAACCTACATCATCCCTCTGTCCAGCTCTGCAGCTTATCACTGTCCCTGTGTAACCTACAACATCCATCCTCCCAGCTCTGCAGCTTATCACCGTCCCTGCGTAACCTACAACATCCCACTGTCCAGCTCTGCAGCTTATCACTGTCCCTCTGTAACCTACAACATCCCTCCTCCCAGCTCTGCAGTTTATCACCGTCTCTGTGTAACCTACAACATCCCTCCACGCAGCTCTGCAGCTTATCACTGTCCCTCTGTAACCTACATCATCCGTCTGTCCAGCTCTGCAGCTTATCACTGTCCCTGTGTAACCTACAACATCCCTCCTCCCAGCTCTGCAGCTTATCACTGTCCCTGTGTAACCTACAACATCCCTCCTCCCAGCTCTGCAGCTTATCACTGTCCCTCTGTAACCTACAACATCCCTCCTCCCAGCTCTGCAGCTTATCACTGTCCCTCTGTAACCTACAACATCCCTCTGTCCAGCTCTGCAGCTTATCACTGTCCCTCTGTCACCTACAACACCCCTCTGTCCAGCTCTGCAGCTTATCACTGTCCCTCTGTAACCTACAACATCCCTCCACCCAGCTCTGCAGCTTATCACTGTCCCTCTGTAACCTACAACATCCTTCTGTCCAGCTCTGCAGCTTATCACTGTCCCTCAGTAACCTACAACATCCCTCTGTCCAGCTCTGCAGCTTATCACTGTCCCTCTGTAACCTCCAACATCCCTCTGTCCAGCTCTGCAGCTTATCACTGTCCCTCTGTAACCTACAACATCCCTCTGTCCAGCTCTGCAGCTTATCACTGTCCCTCTGTAACCTACAACATCCCTCTGTCCAGCTCTGCAGCTTATCACTGTCCCTCTGTAACCTACAACATCCCTCCTCCCAGCTCTGCAGTTTATCACTGTCCCTCTGTAACCTACAACATCCCTCTGTCCAGCTCTGCAGCTTATCACTGTCCCTCTGTAACCTACAACATCCCTCCTCCCAGCTCTGCAGCTTATCACTGTCCCTCTGTAACCTACATCATCCCTCTGTCCAGCTCTGCAGCTTATCACTGTCTCTGTGTAACCTACAACATCCCTCCTCCCAGCTCTGCAGCTTATCACTGTCCCTCTGTAACCTACAACATCCCTCCTCCCAGCTCTGCAGCTTATCACTGTCCCTGTGTAACCTACAACATCCCTCCTCCCAGCTCTGCAGCTTATCACTGTCCCTCTGTAACCTACATCATCCCTGCTCCCAGCTCTGCAGCTTATCACTGTCCCGGTGTAACCTACAACATCCCTCCTCCCAGCTCTGCAGCTTATCACTGTCCCTGTGTAACCTACAACATCCATCCTCCCAGCTCTGCAGCTTATCACCGTCCCTGCGTAACCTACAACATCCCTCTGTCCAGCTCTGCAGCTTATCACTGTCCCTCTGTAACCTACAACATCCCTCTGTCCAGCTCTGCAGCTTATCACTGTCCCTCTGTAACCTACAACATCCCTCCTCCCAGCTCTGCAGCTTGTCACTGTCCCTCTGTAACCTACATCATCCCTCTGTCCAGCTCTGCAGCTTATCACCGTCTCTGTGTAACCTACAACATCCCTCCACCCAGCTCTGCAGCTTATCACTGTCCCTCTGTAACCTACATCATCCCTCTGTCCAGCTCTGCAGCTTATCACTGTCCCTCTGTAACCTACAACATCCCTCCTCCCAGCTCTGCAGCTTGTCACTGTCCCTCTGTAACCTACATCATCCCTCTGTCCAGCTCTGCAGCTTATCACCGTCTCTGTGTAACCTACAACATCCCTCCTCCCAGCTCTGCAGCTTATCACTGTCCCTGTGTAACCTACAACGTCCCTCCTCCCAGCTCTGCAGCTTATCACTGTCCCTCTGTAACCTACATCATCCCTCTGTCCAGCTCTGCAGCTTATCACTGTCCCTCTGTAACCTACAACATCCCTCCACCCAGCTCTGCAGCTTATCACTGTCCCTCAGTAACCTACAACATCCCTCTGTCCAGCTCTGCAGCTTATCACTGTCCCTCTGTAACCTCCAACATCCCACTGTCCAGCTCTGCAGCTTATCACTGTCCCTCTGTAACCTACAACATCCCTCCTCCCAGCTCTGCAGCTTATCACTGTCCCTCTGTAACCTACATCATCCCTCTGTCCAGCTCTGCAGCTTATCACTGTCCCTCTGTAACCTACAACATCCCTCCTCCCAGCTCTGCAGTTTATCACTGTCCCTCTGTAACCTACAACATCCCTCTGTCCAGCTCTGCAGCTTATCACTGTCCCTCTGTAACCTACAACATCCCTCCTCCCAGCTCTGCAGCTTATCACTGTCCCTCTGTAACCTACATCATCCCTCTGTCCAGCTCTGCAGCTTATCACTGTCTCTGTGTAACCTACAACATCCCTCCTCCCAGCTCTGCAGCTTATCACTGTCCCTCTGTAACCTACAACATCCCTCCTCCCAGCTCTGCAGCTTATCACTGTCCCTGTGTAACCTACAACATCCCTCCTCCCAGCTCTGCAGCTTATCACTGTCTCTGTGTAACCTACAACATCCCTCCTCCCAGCTCTGCAGCTTATCACTGTCCCTCTGTAACCTACATCATCCCTGCTCCCAGCTCTGCAGCTTATCACTGTCCCTGTGTAACCTACAACATCCATCCTCCCAGCTCTGCAGCTTATCACCGTCCCTGCGTAACCTACAACATCCCTCTGTCCAGCTCTGCAGCTTATCACTGTCCCTCTGTAACCTACAACATACCTCTGTCCAGCTCTGCAGCTTATCACTGTCCCTCTGTAACCTACAACATCCCTCCTCCCAGCTCTGCAGCTTGTCACTGTCCCTCTGTAACCTACATCATCCCTCTGTCCAGCTCTGCAGCTTATCACCGTCTCTGTGTAACCTACAACATCCCTCCACCCAGCTCCGCAGCTTATCACTGTCCCTCTGTAACCTACATCATCCCTCTGTCCAGCTCTGCAGCTTATCACTGTCCCTCTGTAACCTACAACATCCCTCCTCCCAGCTCTGCAGCTTGTCACTGTCCCTCTGTAACCTACATCATCCCTCTGTCCAGCTCTGCAGCTTATCAGTCTCTCTGTGTAACCTACAACATCGCTCCTCCCAGCTCTGCAGCTTATCACTGTCCCTCTGTAACCTACAACATCCCTCCACCCAGCTCTGCAGCTTATCACTGTCCCTCTGTAACCTACAACATCCCTCTGTCCAGCTCTGCAGCTTATCACTGTCCCTCTGTAACCTACAACATCCCTCTGTCCAGCTCTGCAGCTTATCACTGTCCCTCTGTAACCTACAACATCCCTCCACCCAGCTCTGCAGCTTATCACTGTCCCTCTGTAACCTACATCATCCCTCTGTCCAGCTCTGCAGCTTATCACTGTCCCTCTGTAACCTACAACATCCCTCCACCCAGCTCTGCAGCTTATCACTGTCCCTCAGTAACCTACAACATCCCTCTGTCCAGCTCTGCAGCTTATCACTGTCCCTCTGTAACCTCCAACATCCCTCTGTCCAGCTCTGCAGCTTATCACTGTCCCTCTGTAACCGACAACATCCCTCCTCCCAGCTCTGCAGCTTATCACTGTCCCTCTGTAACCTACATCATCCCTCTGTCCAGCTCTGCAGCTTATCACTGTCCCTCTGTAACCTACAACATCCCTCCACCCAGCTCTGCAGCTTATCACTGTCCCTCTGTAACCTACAACATCCCTCTGTCCAGCTCTGCAGCTTATCACTGTCCCTCTGTAACCTACAACATCCCTCTGTCCAGCTCTGCAGCTTATCACTGTCCCTCTGTAACCTACAACATCCCTCCACCCAGCTCTGCAGCTTATCACTGTCCCTCTGTAACCTACAACATCCCTCTGTCCAGCTCTGCAGCTTATCACTGTCCCTCTGTAACCTACAACATCCCTCTGTCCAGCTCTGCAGCTTATCACTGTCCCTCTGTAACCTACAACATCCCTCCACCCAGCTCTGCAGCTTATCACTGTCCCTCTGTAACCTACATCATCCCTCTGTCCAGCTCTGCAGCTTATCACTGTCCCTCTGTAACCTACAACATCCCTCTGTCCAGCTCTGCAGCTTATCACTGTCCCTGTGTAACCTACAACATCCCTCCTCCCAGCTCTGCAGCTTATCACTGTCCCTCTGTAACCTACAACATCCCTCCTCCCAGCTCTGCAGCTTATCACTGTCCCTCTGTAACCTACATCATCCCTCTGTCCAGCTCTGCAGCTTATCACTGTCCCTCTGTAACCTACCACATCTCTCCTCCCAGCTCTGCAGCTTATCACTGTCCCTCTGTAACCTACAACATCTCTCCTCCCAGCTCTGCAGCTTATCACCGTCTCTGTGTAACCTACAACATCCCTCCACCCAGCTCTGCAGCTTATCACTGTCCCTGTGTAACCTACAACATCCCTCCTCCCAGCTCTGCAGCTTATCACTGTCCCTCTGTAACCTACATCATCCCTCTGTCCAGCTCTGCAGCTTATCACTGTCCCTCTGTAACCTACAACATCCCTCCACCCAGCTTTGCAGGTTATCACTGTCCCTCAGTAACCTACAACATCCCTCCTCCCAGCTCTGCAGCTTATCACTGTCCCTCTGTAACCTACAACATCCCTCTGTCCAGCTCTGCAGCTTATCACTGTCCCTCTGTAACCTACAACATCCCTCCACCCAGCTCTGCAGCATTCCTTATCCAGAGTATTGCTGCGAGCTGCCCATACCCACAACATGAACAGCAGGTCGCTGAGGTAAAGTGGTAGTCACATTGTCATGCAGCTGTACTGGGGGAGATTCCAACACCTGGAACATCAGCATTATCATCCCCGTTCACTCGCACTGACGATTGAGAGACGTCTCTCTAATGCATTGATCTCATTGAGCATAGCCTCGTTACGGTACCTCACTCTATAGGCTATTACCTCAGCTTTGCCCATCACTAACTGCGTGGTGTTTAATTTGGGCTGTGTTCAGAGGCAGCTTTTTCACGCAGAGAGTGGTACGTGTATGGAATGAGCTGCCAGAGGAAGTCGTGGAGGCTGGTACAATTACAGCATTTAAAAGGCATCTGGTTGGGTACAGTAAATGAATAGTTAGGATTTAGTGGGATATGGGCTGGGTGCTGGCAAACAGACCTAGATTGGGTTGGGATATCTGGTCAGCATGAACGAGTTGGGCCGAAGGGTCTGTTTCCGTGCTGTACATCTCTATGACTTTGGATATATTCCTAGTTGAATTTGAACTTCATTTATTTCTGTTTCTCTCTTGTGTATTTCAGGTGACGACTCACATCAGTTTAATAAATGAGCTCCTGGTGAGGACAGCGTTCATATCGGAATGTGCATTTTGCAGGTTTTCTTGTTCACTGTTTGATGATGTTTTTAGACAGATGAAGGAGTTACTGATGAGATGGTATAGGGGGGTTAGGGTATGGGGGGGTTAGGGTACAGAAGGGGTTAGGTTATGGGGGGTTAGGGTACGGGGGGTTAGGGTATGGGGGGGTTAGGGTACAGAAGGGGTTAGGTTATGGGGGGTTAGGGTACGGGAGGTTAGGGTATGGGGGAGTTAGGGTACAGAAGGGGTTAGGGTATGGGGGAGTTAGGGTACAGAAGGGTTTAGGGTACGGGGGTTAGGGTATGGGGGGGTTTGGGTCTGGGGGGTTAGGGTATGGGGGTTAGGGTATGGGGGTTAAGGGTATGGGGGTTAAGGGTATGGGGTGGTTAGGGTACAGGGGTTAGGGTATGGGTGTTAAGGGTATGGGGTGGTTAGGGTACAGGAGAGGTTAGGGTACGAGGGGTTAGGGTATGGAGGGGTTAGTGTATGGGGGGTTAGGGTACAGAAGGGGTTAGGGCACGGGGGGTTAGGGTATGGGGGTTAGGGTATGGGGGTTAAGGGTATGGGGTGGTTAGGGTACAGGAGGGATTAGGGTACAGGGGTTAGGGTATGGGGGTTAAGGGTATTGGGTGGTTAGGGTACAGGAGGGGTTAGGGTACGAGGGGTTAGGGTATGGAGGGGTTAGTGTATGGGGAGTTAGGGTACAGGAGGGGTTAGGGTATGGGGGGCTTAGCATACAGGGGGCTTAGGCTACAGAGGGGGTTGGGGTATAGGGGCTTAGGCTACAGGGGGGTTAGGGTACAGGGGGTTTTGGGTATAGTGGAGTTAGAGTACAGGGGGTTAGGGTACAGGGAGGTTGAGTTACAGGGGGCTTAGAGTACAGGGGGGTTAGGGTACAGTGGGATTGGGGTACAGGGGACTTAGGGTACAGGGGGGTTAGGGTACGGGGGTTGGGGTACAAGGGGGGTTAGAGTACAGGGGGGTTATGGTAGAGGGGTGTAGGGTAGAGGGGGGTTAGGGTACAGGGGGTTAGGGTACAGGGGGTTAGGGTACAGGGGGGTTACGGTACGGGGGTTAGGGTACAGGGGGCTGGGGCAGGGGGTTAGGGTATAGGGGGGTTAGGGTACGGGGGGTTAGGGTACAGGGGGTTCGGGTACAGGGGATTGGGGTACAGGGGGTTGGGGTACAGGGGGTTAGGTTAGAGGGGGTTAGGTTAGAGGGGGTTAGGTTAGAGGGGGTTAGGGAACAGGGGGTTAGGGTACAGGGGGTTAGGGTACAGGGGGTTAGGGTACAGGGGGTTGGGGTACAGAGGGTTAGGGTAGAGGGGGTTAGGTTAGAGGGGGTTGGGGTAGAGGGATTAGGGTACGGAAGTTAGGGTACGAGGATTAGGGTACAGGGGGGTTAACGTACAGGGGGTTAGTGTACAGGGGGTTGGGGTATGGGGGGGGGGTTAGGGTATGGGGGGTTCGTATACAGGAGGGGTTAGGGTATGGGAGGTTAGGGTATAGGGGGTTAGGGTACGGCGGTTAGGGTACTGGGGTTAGGGGACAGGGTGTTGGGGTACAGTGGGGGTTAGTTTGGAGGATGCTGCATGGAATGGGGTCTGGGTAAATGATGCAGTATCTGGGATTGATCAGAAGGGGTGAGTGGGTGTGTCCTGTCAGCAGAGGGTGGGTCTTGGGGTAAAGGAGGTGGGTCCTGAGGTAAAGGGGGGTGTCTTGTGGGTTGGGGGGGGTGTCCTTTGGGGGGGGTGTCCTGTGGGCGGAGGGTGGTTCCTGAGGTAAAGGGGGGTGTCCTGTGGGTGGGGGAGGTGGGAGACAGTGAACGTTCAATCTGGAGCAGGGCAGGATTGTCATGTCCCACTCAGAGAGGGAGGGTGTCAGGTCAGGGTCTGGGGGAGGGGAGGTGAGGGGGTGGGGGAGTGCGTGAGGGTCTGGGGGGTTGAGGATCTCGGGATGAGGGTCTGAGGGGTGAGGGTCTGAGGGGTGAGGGTCTGAGGGGTGAGGGTCTGAGGGGTGAGGGTCTCGGGGGTGAGGGTCTCAGGGAGAGGGTCTCGGGGTGAGGGCCTCGGGGTGAGGGTCTCGGGGTGAGGGCCTCGGGGTGAGGGCCTCGGGGTGAGGGCCTCGGGGTGAGGGTCTCGGGGTGAGGGTCTCGGGGTGAGGGTCTGAGGGGTGAGGGTCTCGGGGTGAGGGTCTCGGGGTGAGGGTCTCGGGGTGAGGGTCTGAGGGGTGAGGGTCTCGGGGTGAGGGTCTCGGGGTGAGGGTCTGAGGGGTGAGGGTCTCGGGGTGAGGGTCTCGGGGTGAGGGCCTCGGGGTGAGGGCCTCGGGGTGAGGGTCTCGGGGTGAGGGCCTCGGGGTGAGGGTCTCGGGGTGAGGGTCTGTGAGTTACACTCAGTCTCTGCTGACACGTTACTCAGGAGTCAGGCTGTGTCTTTAATTGTGTCATTACACTGGAGTTCTCTAAATTCTCGGATTTATTTGGAGACTTTTGGAGGCTCCCATGTGTGGGGGATATTCCCAGGCAAATCCGACAGGGTCCCTGTGCCCTCCTCCTACCTTCCCTGGAATAGGAACCGGCAATCGGAAAACTCAGGGCCTGGTGTTGTATCAGCTGCTGGGTTCCCCTGTACCTCACCACGACCCAACCACCATAAACGGGCTACACACGGACAGAAACCAAACATTCATGCTCAGAGTGGGGGGGCACGGGAGTGAGGCTGAGGGGGTGAGGGCTCGGGGAGGAGGGGGTGAGGTTGAGGGGGTGAGGTCTCGGGGAGGGGGGGAGGGCTCGGGGGGTGAGGTCTCGGGGGGGAGGGGGTGAGGCTGAGGGGGTGAGGTCTTGGGGAGGGGGGGAGGGTTCGGGGGGGTGAGGTCTCGGGGAGGAGGGGGTGAGGCTGAGGGGGTGAGGTCTCAGGGAGGGGGGTGAGGCTGAGGGGGTAAGGTCTCGGGGAGGTGGGGGGAGGCTGAGGGGGTGAGGTCTTGGGGAGGGGGGGAGGGCTCGGGGGGTGAGGTCTCGGGGAGGAGGGGGTGAGGCTGAGGGGGTGAGGTCTTGGGGAGGAGGGGGTGAGGCTGAGGGGGTGAGGTCTCGGGGAGGAGGGTGAGGCTGAGGGGGTGAGGTCTCGGGGAGGAGGGTGTGAGGCTGACGGGGTGAGGTCTCGGGGAGGAGGGGGTGAGGCCGAGGGGGTGAGGTCTCGGGGAGGAGGGTGAGGCTGAGGGGGTGAGGTCTCGGGGAGGAGGGTGTGAGGCTGACGGGGTAAGGTCTTGGGGAGGGGGTGAGGTCTCGGGGATTGTGCTGGCCTGGGCAGCAGGACATAGTGCCAGGGGTGAGGCACAGAGCCCTCTGTCCTGTGGAGTGTACTTATTATGAATATTTATTTATGAACCCATCGGGTTGTCCAGGATGCAGTAAAAATGTTGCCTGTCGGCAGAGTCCCTGACATTTTCAATTTGAATGTCTGCATTTTATAATCCCCTGTGTCACCTGATCATGGAATCTGCAGCTCATTGCCATGTCAACAATATGGTAGCATCACCTCACCCCCCCTCGGGACTGCACCCTCTCACCTCACCCCCACTCCCTGGGGCCTCACCCCTCACCCTCTCATCCTCACCCCCCCAGGGTCTCACCCTCTCACCGCCACCCCCGGGGCCTCACCCCTCACCCTCTCATCCTCAGCCCCCCCCAGGGCCTCACCCTGTCACCCCCAGCCCCCGGGGCCTCACCCCTCACCCTCTCACCCTCACCCATCCCAGGGCCTCACCCTCTCACCCCCACCCCCAGAGCCTCACCCCTCACCCTCTCATCCTCACCCCCCCGGGGCCTCACCCTCTCAACCCCACCCCACGGGGCCTCACCCCTCACCCTCTCACCCTCACCCACCCCGGAGCCTCACCCCTCACCCTCTCATCCTCACCCCCCCCCCCCCCCCCCCCCCCCCAGGGCCTCACCCTCTCACCCCCAGCCCCCGGGGTCTCACCCCTCACCCTCTCACCCTCACCCACCCCGGAGCCTCACCCCTCACCCTCTCACCCTCACCCCCCCGGGGCCTCACCCTCTCAACCCCACCCCCCGGGGGCCTCACCCCTCACCCTCTCACACCCACACCCACCTCCCTCAGGACCTCACCCTCTCACCCCCCCCCCCCCCTCGGTGTCTCACCCCTCACCCTCTCACTCCCACCCCCCTTGGGACCTCTCACCCTGTCACACCCACCCCCTCGGGACCTCACCATCTCAACCCCCCCCCCCTCACCCCTCACCCTCTCACCCCCCTGAATGTAACATCGCTGTTTGAATATAACCTTGTGGCCGGGTTCTCTGGGTGGCTTATATTGTAAATATCTAAAAGCAGGTTGATCATACGTACCCATCCGTACAGGTGGGTGTTTGATTGTGAACCCAGAACTGGGTCAGGGAGCCATACTCTAACCTGATTAGTCTCTCAGCATCGAGCAAGCATTTCACTTGAAGATTCTAGTCTGGCTTGTGAACAGTTTTATACGGAATTAATTAATTGCGGCAAGAAATGTTGTGACAGTGCTGTTTAAATAGCTGTAAATTAGTCGCTATTATTTTTAAACTAACTTGTATAAAACCATTTTGCTGTGTTCATGTTGTGACTCTCTGTGATATTTAGTTGGTTAATTTGAGGCTGTGCCTAAACATTGAGACAGCCCCCATTAACCCAAAATCAGTATTCAAATAAAACAACCAGTCTCCTAATCTTCTTCATGTCCGATATCATTAATTCTCTCCCTTTTGTGTACCTTAGACTTAGCACAATGCCTGGTAACCTTTCATTCTGTTTATTAATTTGATGTAGGGGTCAGCACTTATTGCCCATCCTAGGACAGATGTCAGAGGTAGTTTCTTTACTCAGAGAGTGGTAGGGTCATGGAACCCACTGCCTGCAACAGCTGTAGAGTCACCAATGTTAAGGGCTTTTAAATGGTCATTGGATAAACATATGGATGAAAATGGAATAGTGTGGGACAGATAGGCTTCAGATTGGTTCCACATGCAGCATTGAGGGCCAAAGGGCCTGTACTACGCTGTAATGTTGTACGTTCTATGTCCCTAGTTGCCCCCTTGAGAAGGTGGGGTGAGCTGCCTTCTTGAACCGCTGCAGTCCATGTGCCGTAGGTTGACCCACAATGTCAGTAAGGAAGCAGTTCCAATGTTAAGGGCTTTTAAATGGCCATTGGATAAACATATGAATGACCAGGAGGGTTTTTTGATAATGAGCAATGGTTCCAGGGTCATCAGTAGGTTCTTAATTGCAAATTTTTTTAAAGTTGAATTCTAATTCTACCATTGAACTGGGATTGTCAGAATATCCCTAGGTCTCTGAATTGGTGCTGTTGTGTAGTCACTGCTTCGTGAAGGTAGGGATGATTATTGACCGTCACTCACTAGTGTATAACTAATTCTCTTGTATTTATCTCCAGAATAAAACTCCCGAACAATTGCATCAGTTTGTCAGTTGGAAGACGCTCCAAACCACTCTTGTGGATGACCCAGAGGATTCTTCAGATGATGTAAAACATTATTGCAGCGTTGTTTTTCAGTTACTTGTCCCAGTGAAAGAAGACTCACTTCTGAAATGCTTCTTTTTACTTTTTAAAACAGATTGATTTGTTTCCAGAAAGCAAAGACACTGGCAAGACTCCCCAGGCTCCAAATGTTGTAGCTGAAACCTCAGATAAACCGATGATTCCTGAAGATGTTGGCAGGAAACCGGTCCCCTTGAAAGATGAGACTTCAGCTCCAACCAAACAGACACACTCTAGTGAAAAATCTTTGAGAAAATTGGAAATTGAACTGATGGATTCGGCTGCACTCTTGGTGACTGAGGATGAAAATCAGCTTCATCCAGATGTTGTATTAGCTCTTCAACACATTCGAAATGTGACTAACACCCAACCTGCTTTGATTCGGCGAGTAACTGTTCTGGAAAAGTCCTTAGCAGATCTAGGTGAGTGCTGGAGTATGATGACCAGTGCACTTTCAAACTGGGGCAACAGGACATACAGCCGGGGCAACAGGACATACAGCCGGGGCAACAGGACATACAACCGGGGTAACAGGACATACAACCGGGGCAACAGGACATACAGCCGGGGCAACAGGACATAGAGCCGGGGCAACAGGACATAGAGCCGGGGCAACAGGACATACAGCCGGGGCAACAGGACATACAACCGGGGCAACAGGACATACAGCCGGGGCAACAGGACATACAACCGGGGCAACAGGACATACAACCGGGGCAACAGGACATACAGCCGGGGCAACAGGACATACAACCGGGGCAACAGGACATACAGCCGGGGCAACAGGACATACAACCGGGGCAACAGGACATACAGCCGGGGCAACAGGACATACAACCGGGGCAACAGGACATACAGCCGGGGCAACAGGACATACAACTGGGGCAACAGGACATACAACCGGGGCAACAGGACATACAACTGGGGCAACAGGACATACAACTGGGGCAACAGGACATACAACCGGGGCAACAGGACATACAACTGGGGCAACAGGACATACAACCGGGGCAACAGGACATACAACTGGGGCAACAGGACATACAACCTGGGGCAACAGGACATACAACCGGGGCAACAGGACATACAACCGGGGCAACAGGACATACAACCGGGGCAACAGGACATACAACGTGGGGCAACAGGACATACAACCGGGGCAACAGGACATACAACCGGGCAACAGGACATACAACCGGGGCAACAGGACATACAACCGGGCAAACAGGACATACAACCTGGGGCAACAGGACATACAACCGGGGCAACAGGACATACAACCGGGGCAACAGGACATACAACTGGGGCAACAGGACATACAACCTGGGGCAACAGGACATACAACCGGGGCAACAGGACATACAACCGGGGCAACAGGACATACAACCTGGGGCAACAGGACATACAACCGGGGCAACAGGACATACAACTGGGGCAACAGGACATACAACCTGGGGCAACAGGACATACAACCTGGGGCAACAGGACATACAACCGGGGCAACAGGACATACAACTGGGGCAACAGGACATACAATCGGGGCAACAGGACATACAACCGGGCAAACAGGACATACAACCGGGGCAACAGGACATACAACCTGGGGCAACAGGACATACAACCTGGGCAAACAGGACATACAACTGGGGCAAACAGGACATACAACTGGGGCAAACAGGACATACAACCTGGGGCAACAGGACATACAACCGGGGCAACAGGACATACAACTGGGGCAACAGGACATACAACTGGGGCAACAGGACATACAACCGGGGCAACAGGACATACAACTGGGGCAACAGGACATACAACCGGGGCAACAGGACATACAGCCGGTGCAACAGGACATACAATCGGGGCAACAGGACATACAACCGGGGCAACAGGACATACAACCGGGGCAACAGGACATACAGCCGGTGCAACAGGACATACAGCCGGGGCAACAGGACATACAACCGGGGCAACAGGACATACAGCCGGGGCAACAGGACATACAACCTGGGGCAACAGGACATACAACCGGGGCAACAGGACATACAGCCGGGGCAACAGGACATACAACCTGGGCAACAGGACATACAGCCGGGGCAACAGGACATACAACCGGGGCAACAGGACATACAGCCGGGGCAACAGGACATACAGCCGGGGCAACAGGACATACAACCGGGGCAACAGGACATACAGCCGGGGCAACAGGACATACAACCGGGGCAACAGGACATACAACCGGGGCAACAGGAATACAACTGGGGCAAACAGGACATACAACCGGGGCAACAGGACATACAACCGGGGCAACAGGACATACAACCGGGGCAACAGGACATACAACCTGGGGCAACAGGACATACAACCGGGGCAACAGGACATACAACTGGGGCAACAGGACATACAACCGGGGCAACAGGACATACAACCGGGGCAACAGGACATACAACCTGGGGCAACAGGACATACAACCGGGGCAACAGGACATACAACCTGGGGCAACAGGACATACAACCGGGGCAACAGGACATACAACCGGGCAACAGGACATACAACCGGGGCAACAGGACATACAACCAGGGCAACAGGACATACAACCGGGGCAACAGGACATACAACCGGGGCAACAGGACATACAACCTGGGCAACAGGACATACAACCGGGCAAACAGGACATACAACCGGGGCAACAGGACATACAACCGGGGCAACAGGACATACAACTGGGGCAACAGGACATACAGCCGGGGCAACAGGACATACAACTGGGGCAACAGGACATACAACCGGGGCAACAGGACATACAACCGGGCAACAGGACATACAACCGGGGCAACAGGACATACAGCCGGGGCAACAGGACATACAACCGGGGCAACAGGACATACAACTGGGGCAACAGGACATACAACCGGGGCAACAGGACATACAGCCGGGGCAACAGGACATACAACCGGGGCAACAGGACATACAACTGGGGCAACAGGACATACAACCGGGCAACAGGACATACAACCGGGGCAACAGGACATACAACTGGGGCAACAGGACATACAACCGGGCAACAGGACATACAACCAGGGCAACAGGACATACAACCGGGGCAACAGGACATACAACCGGGCAACAGGACATACAACCGGGGCAACAGGACATACAACCTGGGGTAGCAGGACATACAACCGGGGCAACAGGACATACAACCGGGGCAACAGGACATACAGCCGGGGCAACAGGACATACAACTGGGGCAACAGGACATACAACCGGGCAACAGGACATACAACCAGGGCAACAGGACATACAACCGGGGCAACAGGACATACAACCGGGCAACAGGACATACAACCGGGGCAACAGGACATACAACCTGGGGTAGCAGGACATACAACCGGGGCAACAGGACATACAACCGGGGCAACAGGACATACAACCGGGGCAACAGGACATACAACCGGGGCAAACAGGACATACAACCGGGCAACAGGACATACAACCGGGCAACAGGACATACAACCGGGGCAAACAGGACATACAACCGGGGCAACAGGACATACAACCGGGGCAACAGGACATACAACCGGGGCAACAGGACATACAACCGGGCAACAGGACATACAACCGGGGCAACAGGACATCTTTTTGATTGCTGGCGTTCACTCCCTCGGACCCTCCTTCTCCTTTATTCACTCTGTACCTTGACTGGGTGTAGGTTTGGAGTTAGCTCCGCAGGCTCTTCATGGCGAGGCAGCTGTCCTGTCACTCCGGCCCAGTTACACCTGGTGTTATTGGAAGTACTCTCACTTGCTTGTGTGGTTTGTGCTGAGCTGAGGTCCAGGATTGAAGCTCAGAAAAACAATTGTAAAAAGATTATTTTAAATTTGTCTTATTTATTTTGCAAAATCGAGTAATGAGATTTGGAAAAGTGACCATTATTCAGTTTAAAAAATCAATAACAAACATTTTTTAATGTTTTGAAGCTTGGTGTTGATGGAAAGGATCCTTTGGGTTGGGTTTGGAATTTGGGTATTTCCTCTCCCACTGCCAAGACTGGAAGATTCCCTTCTGTAAAGGGCGTCAGTTTAAGTTGTACACTTACAAACACAAGGCTGTCATTAACCGTGACTGAGAATACTGTTACATTTCCTGAATGATGTTACGGTGGGGTTTGTGTCTGTGTCCCTGACATTATCCTATGAGTCACTCATCCACAAACTTTACCAGCAAGTCACAGTTCCTGGTTAAGTTGTCTGCTTTTGCTCCATTTTATTAACCTGCTGTCATTGAAACTATCTGATATGGAGGTCTAGTTAAATTCCACTCACCCAGTTAAAGGCCCAACAATCAGCTTATCCCAGGAAGTGAGTTGCATAATTCACAACATATTCTAAAGTTGAGGAACAAGGGCATTTATGCTCAGTGATGATTTAGGAGACTGCCCATTGTCCGAGACATGTATGTGTTTATTTTACCCAAGCGGAAATAAACTTTAGATTGAATAGCCACCTTCTCCTGATTGGGCATCATTTCTATTGCACATAGTTTTCACCATTCACCAGGCAAGGTGTGTCATGAGCTTGAGTCTGTTTCACTCTACAAGTGTAGGAGTACAGTCATATTGCAATACATCCTTGATCAATTCATCCCTGATCATATTACAGTGCTGCCCGGTCACATTACTATCATGGTCTCTGGTCAATTTTCCTCAGCTCTGGGTATGGTCTTGCTGTAAACCTGTGTGAGAACACACACACAGACACACACACACAGACACACACACACAGACACACACACACAGACACACACAGACAGACACACACAGACACACACACAGACACACACACAGACACACACACACAGACACACACAGACACACACACACACACAGACAAATACTCACACACACAGACACTCACACACACACACACACACACACAGACGAACACACACACAGACACTCACACACACACACACACACACACAGACACACACGCACAGACAAACAGACACAGACACACACAGACAAACATTCACACACACAGACACACACACACAGACAAACACCCACAAACACAGACACACACACACACACTCACACAGACAAACACACACACAGACACACACACACACAGACACAGGCACACACACACACAGACACACACACAGACACACACAGACACACACAGTCAGACAAACACACACACACAGACACACACACACACTCACACAGACAAACACACACACACAGACACACACACACACAGACACACTCACACACACACAGACACTCACACACACGGGCACGCACGCACGCACACACAGACGCACACATACACACACAGACGCACACATACACACACACACCATCTATCTATTGTGTCATTTTAATTCAATATCACTATTTATTTCTGTATAATTCCTTTAAATCTGTTGCAGTGTCAGGCCATGAGCTGGGGAAGGGAACTGGTCTCCAGCATGCTGCGAAGGTAAGTGAAGATGTTTCTGTGAAAATAATGCAAGGCTTTGATGTCACATCAATTCAACGTGTTTCCATTTCAGTTTTACACTCTAATTGCAAACCGCATTCTATCATTATTCAGCTGCCTGAAATATTTCATTTGACATGATGGTTTATTTAAATATTTCTAGAGAAATAGTAGCAGGAGGTCTGAAACAGGCAATACGGAGACATCATTCCACAAGGGTCCTCTCAACTAAAAACAAACAATATACCAACAGAGCAAGGCTGTGGGGAATGGGGTGGTGGCGAGAATCTAACAAATATACCCATTCAATCAAACAAACATCAAAATATTTATGGCATTTCCCCTGTGAAGGTCATGTTGATATTGTTGTGAATAACTGTATCCTCAAGGTTACATTGGTACAAATGATGCTGCAGTCATCCTTTTCCATGTTCAGTAAATGTTCTTGATCCTTGAAAACCATTCCACGTAACTGCTTCCCAGAAACAAAGTCATGGAGAGCTTATGAAATCTTCAGCTCAGAGACCACAGTATTGTCTTCTGTCAGTGCGGTACTCCCTCAGCACTGACCCTCTGACAGTGCGGTACTCCCTCAGCACTGACCCTCCGACAGTGCGGTACTCCCTCAGCACTGACCCTCCGACAGTGTCCATTCCCTCAGTACTGACCCTCCGACAGTGCGGCCCTCCCTCAGCACTGACCCTCCGACAGTGCGGCACTCCCATAGCACTGACCTTCCGATAGTGCAGCACTCCCTCAGCACTGACCCTCCGACAGTGCGGCACTCCTTCAGCACTGACCCCTCTGACAGTGTGACACTCCCTCAGCACTGACCCCTCCAACAGTGCGGCACTCCCTCAGCACTGACCCTTCGACAGTGCCTACTCCCTCAGCACTGACTCTCCGACAGTGCGGCGCTCCCTCAGCACTGACCCTTTGACAGTGCCCACTCCCTCAGCACTGACCCTCCGACAGTGCGGCGCTCCCTCAGCACTGACCCTCCGACAGTGCGGCCCTCCCTCAGCACTAACCCTCCGACAGTGCCCATTCCTTCAGTACTGACCCTCCAACAGTGCGGCACACCCTCAGCACTGACCCTCCGACAGTGCGGCGCTCCCTCAGCACTGACCCTCCGACAGTGCGGCCCTCCCTCAGCACTAACCCTCCGACAGTGCGGCCCTCCCTCAGCACTAACCCTCCGACAATGCCCATTCCCTCAGTACTGACCCTCCAACAGTGCGGCACACCCTCAGCACTGACCCTCCAACAGTGCGCCACTCTCTCAACACTGACTCTCCGACAGTGCACCACTCCCTCAACACTGACTCTCTGACAGTGCGCCACTCCCTCAGCAATGACCCTCCGACAGTGTGGCACTCCCTTAGCACTGACCCTCCGACAGTGCGGCACTCCCTCGGCACTGACCCTCCGACAGTGCAGCACTCCCACAGCACTGACCCTCCGACAGTGCGGCACTCCCTCAGCATTGACCCTCTGACAGTGCGCCACTTCCTCAGCACTGACCCTCCGACAGTGTGGCACTCCCTTAGCACTGACCCTCCGACAGTACGGCACTCCCTCAGTTCTGCATTTGAAGATTTAGTCTTGAGTTCATGATCAAGTTACTGCATTGGGTGTTGTTTCCTGAACATTGGGATTTGGGAAGTTAACATTTCTGGAGTGGTGGCAGGATAAGATGTTTGGTGGGGGATGCTGGGATTTATGATTTTTTTCAGTTAATATTGTTTACAAAGAGTTCTCTGTGCTTTCTGTGTGATGTTAAAGTGACTGTGGGCCTTCAGCTAACAAATCCTCTCAGGTTGTGACAGCTTTCACCTTTATCTTGGTCCTTAGACACCAAGAGACGCTGAGGAACTGAAGTCAAAAGAAGACATGAGAGCCCAAATATCATCTCTCAGGTAAGGGTACACCTTAGGGGGGAGCCAAGATTATAGCTCATGTGGTATGAACACTTGGGTGGGTCATTGACCATTGACCAATCACTCTGGGTTCCGAAGAGTGATGGAGACTTGATTGAAGTGAATTGAAAGTGGGTATGTGGAGTTAAGGGGCAGATGAAGAACAATTTTCTTTCATGGGACACACTGCCAGGGTGGTGGTGCTGGCAGACACATTTGGGGCATTTAAGGGACTTTTACATAAGTGTATGTTTATGCAAGGAATGATGGGATATGGACCAAGGGCAGGCAGAAGGGATTAGTTTAATTTAGCGTCATGTTGTGAGCTGAAGGGTTCGTTCCTGTGCTCTACTGTTTGATGTTCTAAGTCAGGATGGTGAGTGTCCTGGAGGGGAACATGCAGGGGGTGGCGTTCCCATGTATCTGCTGCCCTTGTCCTTCGAGATGGAAATGGTCATGGGTTTGGAAGGTGCTGTCTGAGGATCTTTGGTGAATTTCTGCAGTGTATCTTGTAGATGGTACACACTGAGTGTTGGTGGGGGAGGGAGTGGATATTTTTGGATGTGGTGCCAATCAAGCAAGGGCTGCTTTACCCTGGATGGTGTTGAGCTTCTTGAGTGTTGTTGGAGCTGCCCCCATGCAGGGCAAGTGGGGAGTATTCCATCACACTCCTGACTTGTGCCTTTCAGATGGTGGATAGACTTTGGGGAGTCAGGAGGTCAGTTACTCACCACAATATTCCCAGCCTCCCACTCTCTAATGAGAGTGTTTATGTGGTGAGTCCAGCTGGATCATATGCTGGTGTGTGGTCTGTAGCTATTCTTACTGGAGTCAGGATCTGGTGGGTGAGTCTGACCCACTTGGCACATGGATGACTAAGGCTTCATCATTATTGGGAGCATAATTGACTGTTAATGGCTACTTGGGAAAATCAGTTGTCCCGACAGTTGATGGACGTAGCAGCTTTGTGATGCAGTCATACCTTGTCTTTGGTTTTTGTCTGCATTCTGCACCCATTCCATTTTAACAACATGCAGGGAGACGCAAACTGTACACAGTATTCCAAAGGCGGCCTCACCAATGTCCTGTACAGCGGTAACATGACATTCTCACTCTGATATGTAATGGTCTGAGTAATAAAGCCATGTGTGCCGAATGCTGCCTTCACCACCCTGTCTATGTGCGACTCCATGTGAACCTGCACCTCTGGGTCCCTCTGTTCAACCACCCTCCCTGGGCCCTACCATCAACTGAGTTAGTCCTGCTCTAGTTTGCCTTACTAAAATACAACACCTTGCATTTATCTAAATTAAACTCTATCTACCACTTCTCAGCCCATTTAAGCAAGATCTGTCCGTAATCTTAGATAGCCTTCTGCACTGTCCACTATATCACCAATTCTAGTGTCATCTGCAAATGTACAAACCATTCCTCCTATATTCTCCGCCAAATCATTTATATAAATGACAAACAACAGTGGTCCCAGAACCCATCCTTGTGGTATACCACTGATCACGGGCCTCCCAGTCCGAAATACAACCCTCCACCACTACCCTCTGGCTTGGAGGTAGGAGATAATTTTGGAGCCAACTGGCCAACTCTCCTTAGATCCTATGTGATCTAACCTTACTAAAGAAACCTTGTGGAATACTGTGGAAAGCCTTGCGAAAGTCACCAATTCATTGCCCAGCAAAAGTGAGATAGCCTTGTAAGCCCCAGCCCACTCCCACCACCTGCCTTACATTGAGCCAAGCCCTCCAATAAAACTCTGGCCTTTGCCTCTCTGTTAAATACTCTTTAGAATCACAGTTTTTAAGTCATGTGCTTGTGTGGATTTCAGATTTTAGACCCATCTTTCCAGCTGTGATGAAGAGCCACACCAAACTGAAATGTTAACTCTGTTCCTCTCTGCCCATACTGCTGCATTCCCCTTGCACTTTGTGTTTATTTCTGTTCCATTTTGATCTGATTATAATCAGTTTGTTTTAAACAGCTTTTACGGAAGCATCTTTTGATTATTTAATCTCCTTTTTTCCAATCAGGGACATGGTGAAAAATATTGATGAGGAATTGAAAGAAATACGCCAGTTTCAGCAAACAAGCAGCAAAGACCGGGGCGAGATGCAGAAACAGGTCAGAAAACTGGGCACTGGGAACAGTGGGATACAAGGAAAAACATGGAAAAATCATGGGGTGTCATGGGTAAATGGAGCAACAGTGGAGTTTATGGGGGCAGATTATTCTTTAGTAGCAAGAGATTGGCAAGTGTTAATGTTCTAAGGGACCTGGGTATCCTTACCTGGGTCTCTGATGCAGAGCTGTCAAGCCATTAAGAAGGCAAATAGTCTGTTGACCTTCTTCAGAAAGGGATTGTAGGCCAAGGGTCAGGTTGTCTTGTTTCAATTGTATAGAGTTTTAGTGAGAGCTCTCCTAGAGGATTGTGTTCAGTTCAGTCTCATCATCAAAGGAGGGGATTGAAATGACACTGAGGGAGTGCATTGGAGGGTCAACAGATTAACCTACTGTTCAAAGAATGAGCGGGCTCTCACTGAAAATTACACAATTGTTCTGGGACGTAACAGGATTGATGTGGATGGGATTGTTCCCCCAGCTGGTGGAACCAGATTTAGAATGAAAGGTCACAGTCTCAGGTTAAGGGCAGGCCGTTTAAAATTGAGTTCCACAGGGAATCGTCACTCAGAGCATGGTGAATGTTTGAAATTGTCTACCTGAGAAGATTCCTGGGTTAGGCAGAGAGAGGGAAATCAGCCAGGGATCCTGCTCCTGATCACTAGGCAGTGATCCCAGGGTTAGAGAAGGAGAAATCAGCCAGGGATCCTGCTCCTCATCACTAGGCAGTGATCCCAGGGTTAGAGAGAGGGAAATCAGCCAGGGATCCTGCTCCTCATCACTAGGCAGTGATCCCAGGGTTAGAGAGAGGGGAATCAGCCAGGGATCATGCTCCTCATCACTAGGCAGTGATCCCAGGGTTAGAGAGAGGGAAATCAGCCAGGGCTCCTGCTCCTCATCACTAGGCAGTGATCCCAGGGTTAGAGAGGGGGAAATCAGCCAGGGATCCTGCTCCTGATCACTAGGCAGTGATCCCAGGCTTAGAGAGGGGGAAATAAGCCAGGGATCCTGCTCCTAATCACTAGGCAGTGATCCCAGGGTTAGAGAGGGGGAAATCAGCCAGGGATCCTGCTCCTCATCACTAAGCAGTGATCCCAGGGTTAGAGAGGGGGAAATCAGCCAGGGATCCTGCTCCACATCACTAGGCAGTGATCCCAGAGTTAGAGAGGGGGAAATCAGCCAGGGATCCTGCTCCTCATCACTAGGCAGTGATCCCAGGGTTAGAGAGAGGGGAATCAGCCAGGGATCCTGCTCCTGATCACTAGGCAGTGATCCCAGGGTTAGAGAGGGGGAAATCAGCAGGGATCCTGCTCCTGATCACTAGGCAGTGATCCCAGGGTTAGAGCGAGGGAAATCAGCCAGGGATCCTGCTCCTCATCACTAGGCAGTGATCCCAGGGTTAGAGAGAGGGAAATCAGCCAGGGATCCTGCTCCTCATCACTAGGCAGTGATCCCAGGGTTAGAGAGAGGGAAATCAGCCAGGGATCCTGCTCCTCATCACTAGGCAGTGATCCCAGGGTTAGAGAGGGGGAAATCAGCCAGGGATCCTGCTCCTCATCACTAGGCAGTGATCCCAGGGTTAGAGAGAGGGAAATCAGCCAGGGATCCTGCTCCTCATCACTAGGCAGTGATCCCAGGGTTAGAGAGGGGGAAATCAGCCAGGGATCCTGCTCCTCATCACTAGGCACTGATCCCAGGGTTAGAGAGAGGGAAATCAGCCAGGGATCCTGCTCCTCATCACTAGGCAGTGATCCCAGGGTTAGAGAGAGGGAAATCAGCCAGGGATCCTGCTCCTCATCACTAGGCAGTGATCCCAGGGTTAGAGAGAGGGAAATCAGCCAGGGATCCTGCTCCTCATCACTAGGCAGTGATCCCAGGGTTAGAAAGAGGGAAATCAGCCAGGGATCCTGCTCCTGATCACTAGGCAGTGATCCCAGGGTTAGAGAGGGGGAAATCAGCCAGGGAGCCTGCTCCTCATCACTAGGCAGTGATCCCAGGGTTAGAGAGGGGGAAATCAGCCAGGGGTCCTGCTCCTCATCACTAGGCAGTGATCCCAGGGTTAGAGAGGGGGAAATCAGCCAGGGATCCTGCTCCTCATCACCAGGCAGTGATCCCAGAGTTAGAGAGGGGGAAATCAGCCAGGGATCCCGCTCCTCATCACTAGGCAGTGATCCCAGGGTTAGAGAGGGGGAAATCAGCCAGGGATCCTGCTCCTCATCACTAGGCAGTGATCCCAGAGTTAGAGGGAGGGAAATCAGCCAGGGATCCTGCTCCGCATCACTAGGCAGTGATCCCAGGGTTAGAGAGAGGGAAATCAGCCAGGGATCCTGCTCCTGATCACTAGGCAGTGATCCCAGGGTTAGAGAGAGGGAAATCAGCCAGGGATCCTGCTCCTCATCACTAGGCAGTGATCCGAGGGTTAGAGAGAGGGAAATCAGCCAGTGATCCTGCTCCTGATCACTAGGCAGTGATCCCAGGGTTAGAGAGGGGGAAATCAGCCAGGGATCCTGCTCCTCATCACTAGGCAGTGATCCCAGAGTTAGAGAGGGGGAAATCAGCCAGGGATCCTGCTCCTGATCACTAGGCAGTGATCCCAGGGTTAGAGAGGGGGAAATCAGCCAGGGATCCTGCTCCTCCTCACTAGGCAGTGATCCCAGGGTTAGAGAGGGGAAAATCAGCCAGGGATCCTGCTCCTGATCACTATCCAGTGATCCCAGAGTTAGAGAGGGGGAAATCAGCCAGGAATCCTGCTCCTCATCACTAGGCAGTGATCCCAGGGTTAGAGAGGGGGAAATCAGCCAGGGACCCTGCTCCTCATCACTATCCAGTGATCCCAGAGTTAGAGAGGGGGAAATCAGCCAGGGATCCTGCTCCTGATCACTATCCAGTGATCCCAGGGTTAGAGAGGGGGAAATCAGCCAGGGATCCTGCTCCTGATCACTATCCAGTGATCCCAGGGTTTGGGGGCAAGGGGGAAATCAGCCAGGGATCCTGCTCCTCATCACTATCCAGTGATCCCAGAGTTAGAGAGGGGGAAATCAGCCAGGGATCCTCTTCCTGATCACTATGCAGTGATCCCAGAGTTAGAGAGGGGGAAATCAGCCAGGGATCCTGCTCCTGATCACTATGCAGTGATCTCTGGATTATGTAGACAGGGGGAAACTAGTAGATGTAATATAATTGGATTTACAAAAGATCTTTGATAAGGTACCACATTAGGCAACTCAATGCGACTAAAGCTGATGGTGTTGGAGATGGTATATATGTATTAGTATGGATAGAAGATTGGTCAACTATTAGAAGATAGAGTTAGGATAAGGGGCATTTTCAGATGGCAACGTGCAATGGTGTATCCCCCAGGATCCGTCAGTACCGAGATCCACAAACGGGTACAATATATATTAATGCAGAAGGGAAAATGTCCTATCACCAAGTTAGTGAATGACACAAAAACAGGTGGAGAGGCAAGCATCACTCCCCACCTCTACCTCCGCTACATTGATGACTGCATTGGCGCCACCTCGTGCTCCCGCGAGGAGGTTGAGCAATTCATCAACTTCACCAACACATTCCACCCTGACCTTAAATTTACCTGGACCATCTCTGACACCTCCCTCCCCTTCCTGGACCTCTCCATCTCCATTAATGACGACCGACTTGACACCGACATTTTTTACAAACCCACCGACTCCCACAGCTACCTGGATTACACCTCTTCCCACCCTACCTCCTGCAAAAATGCCATCCCGTATTCCCAATTCCTCCGCCTCCGCCGTATCTGCTCCCAGGAGGACCAGTTCCACCACAGAACACACCAGATGGCCTCCTTCTTTAGAGACCGCAATTTCCCTTCCCACGTGGTTAAAGATGCCCTCCAACGCATCTCATCCACATCCCGCACCTCCGCCCTCAGACCCAACCCCTCCAACCGCAACAAGGACAGAACGCCCCTGGTGCTCACCTTCCACCCTACAAAACTTCGCATAAACCAAATCATCCGCCGACATTTCCGCTACCTCCAAACAGACCCCACCACTAGGGATATATTTCCCTCCCCACCCCTCTCCGCCTTCCACAAAGACCGTTCCCTCCGTGACTACCTGGTCAGGTCCACGCCCCCCTACAACCCACCCTCCCATCCTGGCACTTTCCCCTGCCACCGCAGGAACTGTAAAACCTGCGCCCACACCTCCTCCCTCACCTCCATTCAAGGCCCTAAAGGAGCCTTCCACATCCATCAAAGTTTTACCTGCAAATCCACTAATATCATCTATTGTATCCGTTGCTCCCGATGCGGTCTCCTCTACATTGGGGAGACTGGGCGCCTCCTAGCAGAGCGCTTTAGGGAACATCTCCGGGACACCCGCACCAATCAACCAAACCGCCCCGTGGCCCAAAATTTCAACTCCCCCTCCCACTCTGCCGAGGACATGGAGGTCCTGGGCCTCTTTCACCGCCGCTCCCTCACCACCAGACGCCTGGAGGAAGAACGCCTCATCTTCCGCCTCGGAACCTTCAACCCCAGGGCATCAATGTGGACTTCAACAGCTTCCTCATTTCCCCTCCCCCCACCTCACCCTAGTTCCAAGCTTCCATCTCAGCCCTGTCCACATGACCTGTCCGGACTTGTCCTACCTGCCTATCTCCTTTTCCACCTATCCACTCCACCCTCTCCTCCCTGAACTATCACCTTCATCCCCTCCCCCACTTACCCATTGTACTCTATGCTACTTTCTCCCCACCCCCACCCTCCTCTAGCTTATCTCTCCATGCTTCAGGCTCTCTGCCTGTATTCCTGATGAAGGGCTTTTGCCCGAAACGTCGATTTTGCCTGTCTTCGGATGCTGCCTGAACTGCTGTGCTCTTCCAGCACCACTGATCCAGAATCTGGTTTCCAGCATCTGCAGTCATTGTTTTTACCGAGTGATGATGGCACAGAGTCTCCACACGAATATGGACAGGTAACATGAGTATAGTGATATAGTGCAGGAGAAATGTGGGATTATGCATTTTTGCAGAGATAATCACAGGTCTTCATATTATTTGAATGAACAAAGACACAGAAAACTGCAGTCCAGAGGAGTTGGGGAGTTGGGGAGTTCTGATGCATGAATCACAAAAAGCTAGCATCCAAGTTCACTGGGTAATAAGGAAGGTAAATAAAATATTGGCCTTTATTTCAAAGGGAATAGAGGGTAAGATTAGGGACAGTTTTCTTAAGCTATAGGAACACAGATCAGACCAGAGCTGGGATTCTGTCAGCAGATCGGAGTCCCCTATTTGAGGAAAGATAAACTGGGGCTAGAGGCGATTGGAGAGAAATGTCACCCAGCTGATCCAGTGTTTGGAGGGAGGAGACTCGTCCTGGACTCTTTGGAGTTTAGAAGAATGTGAGGCAACGTTACTGAAACATGGGGAAACTGAGAGGGTGGACGCAGCAAGGTTATTTCCCTGTGTGGGAGAGAGTAGGACCAGACAACATAATCTCAGGGTATAGCATTGCTCATTGAAGTCTCTTCACTCAGAGGGTACTGGATCTGTGGAATTCTTTATCCCAGAAGGCTGTCAAAGCTGGGTTTTATTAAATGTATTTGGGACTTAGAGAGACAGATTTTTAATCAATGAAGGAGTTAAAAGTTATGGGAAAAAGGCAGGAAAGTGGAATGGAGGATTATCAGATCAGCCGTGACCTCACTGAATGGGAAAGCAGGCTTGATGGGCAGAATGGCTGACTTTTCTTCGGTATGTTATGATTTCAGGGAGAGGGGAACTCAGGCAGAATTCCTTCTCCTGATCACTATCTAGTCACCCCTGGGTTGGGGAGGGGGAATTTACTTGCACAAACAAAGTGCCAGGACCGACTGTCTCTCCCTGTCAGACATTTCTGTGTCACTAGTGGAGCCCTGTGTTAAAGTTGCCCTGGTTCAGAGCTATAACAGCGTGATGAAAATTGATGCATCTGAGAGTTCAGACTCGGTCTCAGAGCGGAATATCCTCCAATCTTCTCATGTGTGATTGCTGCTTGTTTGCAGGATGTGGCTGTGAAGTAATTCTGTCTTGTGTTCCCCATCAGTTAGATAAGTTGGGGCCAGTCCTGGAGAAAATCATGAGCTCTTCCTGTGCCCTGCTGGGAATGAGCCTGGGTCTGGAGACTGAAGCCACCTGCCCGGTCTGCAGTTTAGATGTCAGTCAAGATGCCAGTAACCTGTGTCAACGTTTCCAGAAACTGCAGGATACAGTTAACAACCTTGTAGACTCCACAGAAGGCAAGGTACAGTATTGGGATGGAGCAGGGAAAGCTGCTGCTGTATTAAACAGAATCGACTATTACTTCCACCTTCACTCGACCAGAGCCACCTCCATGGCTCACAAACAAAACATAGAACATAGAAGATTACAGCGAGGTACAGGCCCTTGGGCCCTCGATGTTGCGCCGATCCAAGCCCACCTAACCTATACTAACCCACTATCCTCCATATACCTATCCAATGCCCGCTTAAATGCCCATAAAGAGGGAGAGTCCACCACTGCTACTGGCAGGGCATTCCATGAACTCACGACTCGCTGAGTAAAGAACCTACCCCTAACATCTGTCCTATATCTACCCCCCCTTAATTTAAAGCTATGCCCCCTTGTAATAGCTGACTCCATACGTGGAAAAAGGTTCTCACGGTCAACCCTATCTAAACTCCTAATCATCTTATACACCTCTATCAAGTCAAACCCCTAAACCTTCTTTTCTCCAATGAAAACAGCCCCAAGTGCCTCAGCCTTTCCTCATACGATCTTCCTACCATACGAGGCAACATCCTGGTAAACCTCCTCTGCACCAGTTCCAGTGCCTCCACATCCTTCCTATAGTATGGGGACCAAAACTGCACACAATACTCCAGATGCGGCCGCACCAGAGTCTTATACAACTGCAACATGACCTCAGGACTCCGGAACTCAATTCCTCTACCAATAAAAGCCAGTACTCCATATGCCTTCTTCACCGCACTATTTACCTGGGTGGCAACTTTCAAAGATTTGTGTACATGGACACCAAGATCCCTCTGCTCATCCACACTACCAAGTATCCGACCATTAGCCCAGTACCCCATCTTTTTGTTACTCTTACCAAAGTGAATCACCTCACACTTAGCTACATTGAACTCCATTTGCCACTTTTCTGCCCAGCTCTGCAGCTTCTCTATATCCTGCTGTAACCTGCCACATCCTTCCTCACTGTCAACAACTCCTCCGACTTTCGTATCATCTGCAAACTTGCTCACCCAACCTTCTAGCCCCTCCTCCAGGTCATTTATAAAAATGACAAACAGCAATGGTCCCAAAACAGATCCTTGCGGAACACCGCTAGTAACGGCACTCCAAGATGAACCTTTACCATCAACTACTACCTCTGTCTTCTTCCAGCCAGCCAATTCCTAATCCAAACCTCCAACTCACCCTCAATGCCATACCTCCGTATTTTTTGCAGTAGTCTACCATGGGGAACCTTATCAAACGCCTTACTAAAATCCATATACACCACATCTACAGCTTTACCCTCGTCCACCTCCTTAGTCACCTTCTCAAAGAATTCAATAAGGTTTGTGAGGCACGACCTGCCCTTCACAAAACCATGCTGACTATCCTTGATCACATTATTCCTATCCAGATGTTCATAAATCCTATCCCTTACAATTCTCTCTAAGATTTTGCCCACAACAGAAGTGAGACTCACCGGCCTATAGTTACTAGGGTTATCCCTACTCCCCTTCTTGAACAAGGGAACCACATTTGCTAGCCTCCAATCTTCTGGCACTACTCCTGTAGACAACGAGGACATAAAAATCAAGGCCAATGGCTCTGCAATCCCCTCCCTTGCTTCCCAGAGAATCCTAGGATAAATGCCATCAGGCCCAGGGGACTTATCTATTTTCACCCTTTCCAGAATTTCCAACACCTCTTCTCTACATACCTCAAAGCCGTCCATTCTAATTAATTGTGACTCAGTATTCACATTGACAACAATGTCCTGTTCCTGAGTGAATACTGACGAAAAGTATTCATTCAGTGTCTCCCCAATCTCTTCAGCCTCCACACGCAACTTCCCACTACTATCCTTGACATTTAGGGGTAAATGTAGGGGTCCGGGTGGTTTGCGCTTCGGCGGGTCGGTGTGGACTTGTTGGGCCGAAGGGCCTGTTTCCACACTGTAAAGTAATCTAATCTAATCTAATCTAATCTAGTCCAGTACCTCAGTACCTCAGTACTCCAGTACCCCTGTATCCCAGTACTCCAGTACCCCTGTACCCCACTACCCCTGCACTCCAGTACCCCACTACCCCTGCACTCCAGTACCCCACTACCCCTGCACTCCAGTACCCCAGTACCCCTGTACCCCAGTACTCCAGTACCCCTGCACTCCAGTACTCCAGTACCCCAGTACTCCAGTACCCCTACACTCCAGTACCCCTACACTCCAGTACTCCAGTACCCCAGTACCCCTGCACTCCAGTACCCCAGTACCCCAGTACTCCAGTACCCCTGTATCCCAGTACCCCTGTACCCCAGTACCCCTGTACCCCAGTACCCCTGCACTCCAGTACTCCAGTACATAAGTACCCCAGTACCCTAGTCCCCTGAACTCCAGTTCCCCAGTACCCCTGTACTCCAGTACCCCAGTACCCCTGTACTCCAGTACCCCAGTACTCCAGTACCCCAGTACCCCAGTACCCCTACACCCCAGTACCCCAGTACTCCAGTACCCCTACACTCCAGTACCCCAGTCCTCCAGTACCCCGGTCCTCCAGTACCCCAGTCCTCCAGTACCACAGAACCCCAGTCCTCCAGTATCCCAGTACTCCAGTACCGCAGTACCCCTGTACCCCTGCACTCCAGTACCCCAGTACCCGAGTACTCCAGTACCCCAGCACTCCATTACCCCAGTACTCCTGCACTCCATTACCCCAGTACTCCAGCACTCCAGTACCCGAGTACCCCAGTACCCCAGTATCCCGGCACTCCAGTACCCCAGTACCCCAGTCCTCCAGTACCCCAGTTCTCCAGTACCGCAGTACCCCAGTCCTCCAGTATCCCAGTACCCTAGTACCCCAGCACCCCAGGACTAGAGGACTCCAGTACCCCAGTTCTCCAGTATCCCAGTACTCCAGTACCCCAGCACTCCAGTACCCCAGTACTCCAGTACCCCAGCACTCCAGTACCCCAGCACTCCAGTACCCCAGCACTCTAGTACCCCAGTACCCCTGTACTCCAGTACCCCTGTAACCCAGTACCCCAGTACCCCTATACCCCTGCACTCCAGTACCCCAGTACTCCAGTACCACAGGACTCCAGTACCACAGTACTCCAGTACCCCAGTACTCCATACCCCTACACTCCAGTACCCCTGTACCCCAGTACCCCAGTACTCCAGTACCACAGGACCCCAGTACTCCGGTACCCCAGTACTCCGGTACCCCAGCACCCCGGTACCCCAGCACCCCGGTACCCCTGTACCCCAGTACCCCAGTACCCGAATACTCCAGGACTCCAGTACCCCAGCACTCCAGTACCCCAGTACTCCTGCACTCCATTACCCCAGTACTCCAGTACCCCAGCACTCCAATACTCCAGTACCCCAGCACTCCAGTACCCCAGTACCCCTGCACTCTAGTACCCCAGTACCCCTGCACTCTAGTACCCCAGTACCCCAGTACCCCAGAACCCTAGTGCTCCAGTACCCCAGTACTCCACTACCCCAGAACCCCAGTACCCCATTACTCCAGTACCCCATTACCCCAGCAGTCCAATACCCCTGCACTCCAGTACTCCAGCACTTCAGTACCCCAGTACCCCATTACTCCAGAAGTCCAGTATGCCTGCACTCCAGTACCCCGGCACCCCAGAACTCCAGTACCCCAGTACACCAGAACCCCAGTACTCCAGTACCCCAAAACTCCAGAACCCCAGTACTCCCGTACCCCTGCACTCCAGTACACCAGTACCCAGCATTCCAGCACTCCAGTACCCCTGTACTCCAGTACCCCTGTACTCCAGTACCCCAGCACCCCAGTACCCCAGTACTCCAGTACCCCAGTACCCCAGCACTCCAGTACCCCTGCACTCCAGTACCCCAGTACTCCAGAACTCCAGTACCCCAGTACTCCTGCACTCCAGTACCCCAGTACCCCTGCACTCTAGTACCCCAGAACCCCAGTACCCCTACACTCCAGTACCCCAGTACCCCTGCACTCTAGTACCCCAGTACTCCAGTACTCCAGTACCCCAGTACTCCAGTACCCCAGCACTCCAGTACCCCTGCACTCCAGTACCCCAGTACTCCAGAACCCCAGTACCCCAGTACACCTGCACTCCAGTACCCCAGTACCCCTGCACTCTAGTACCCCAGTACCCCAGAACCCTAGTGCCCCAGTACACCACTACCCCAGTACCCCAGAACCCCAGTACCCCATTACTCCAGTACCCCATTACTCCAGCACTCCAGTACCCCATTACTCCAGAAGTCCAGTATGCCTGCACTCCAGTACCCCGGAACCCCAGTACCCCAGTACACCAGAACCCCAGTACCCAGTACTCCAGTACTCCAGTACCCCTACACCCCAGTACCCCAGTACACCAGTACCCCTACACTCCAGTACCCCGGTCCTCCAGTACCCCAGTCCTCCAGTACCGCAGAACCCCAGTCCTCCAGTATCCCAGTACTCCAGTACCGCAGTACCCCTGTACCCCTGCACTCCAGTACCCCAGTACCCGAGTACTCCAGTACCCCAGCACTCCATTACCCCAGTACTCCTGCACTCCATTACCCCAGTACTCCAGCACTCCAGTACCCGAGTACCCCAGTACCCCAGTATCCCGGCACTCCAGTACCCCAGTACCCCAGTCCTCCAGTACACCGGTCCTCCAGTACCCCAGTTCTCCAGTACCGCAGTACCCCAGTCCTCCAGTATCCCAGTACCCTAGTACCCCAGCACCCCAGGACTAGAGGACTCCAGTACCCCAGTCCTCCAGTATCCCAGTACCCCAGTACCCCAGTACTCCAGTACCCCAGCACTCCAGTACCCCAGCACTCCAGTACCCCAGCACTCCAGTACCCCAGCACTCCAGTACCCCAGTACTCCAGTACCCCAGCACTCCAGTACCCCTGCACTCCAGTACCCCAGTACTCCAGAACCCCAGTACCCCAGTACTCCTGCACTCCAGTACCCCAGTACCCCTGCACTCTAGTACCCCAGTACCCCAGAACCCTAGTGCCCCAGTACATCACTACCCCAGTACCCCAGAACCCCAGTACCCCATTACTCCAGTACCCCATTACGCCAGCACTCCAGTACCCCACTACTCCAGAAGTCCAGTATGCCTGCACTCCAGTACCCCGGAACTCCAGTACCCCAGTACACCAGAACCCCAGTACCCAGTACTCCAGTACTCCAGTACCCCTACACCCCAGTACCCCAGTACACCAGTACCCCTACACTCCAGTACCCCAGTCCTCCAGTACCCCGGTCCTCCAGTACCCCAGTCCTCCAGTACCGCAGAACCCCAGTCCTCCAGTATCCCAGTACTCCAGTACCGCAGTACCCCTGTACCCCTGCACTCCAGTACCCCAGTACCCGAGTACTCCAGTACCCCAGCACTCCATTACCCCAGTACTCCAGCACTCCAGTACCCGAGTACCCCAGTACCCCAGTATCCCGGCACTCCAGTACCCCAGTACCCCAGTCCTCCAGTACCCCGGTCCTCCAGTACCCCAGTTCTCCAGTACCGCAGTACCCCAGTCCTCCAGTATCCCAGTACCCTAGTACCCCAGCACCCCAGGACTAGAGGACTCCAGTACCCCAGTCCTCCAGTATCCCAGTACCCCAGTACCCCAGTACTCCAGTACCCCAGCACTCCAGTACCCCAGTACTCCAGTACCCCAGCACTCCAGTACCCCAGCACTCCAGTACCCCAGCACTCTAGTACCCCAGTACCCCTGTACTCCAGTACCCCTGTAACCCAGTACCCCAGTACCCCTATACCCCTGCACTCCAGTACCCCAGTACTCCAGTACCACAGGACTCCAGTACCCCAGTACTCCAGTACCCCAGTACTCCATACCCCTACACTCCTGTACCCCTGTACCCCAGTACCCCAGTACTCCAGTACCACAGGACACCAGTACCCCAGTACTCCGGTACCCCAGTACTCCGGTACCTCAGCACCCCGGTACCCCAGCACCCCGGTACCCCTGTACCCCAGTACCCGAGTACTCTAGGACTCCAGTACCCCAGCACTCCAGTACCCCAGTACTCCTGCACTCCATTACCCCAGTACTCCAGTACCCCAGCACTCCAATACTCCAGTACCCCAGCACTCCAGTACCCCAGTACCCCTGCACTCTAGTACCCCAGTACCCCTGCACTCTAGTACCCCAGTACTCCAGTACCCCAGAACCCCAGTACCCCAGTACCACTGCACTCCAGTACCCCAGTACCCCTGCACTCCAGTACCCCAGTACCCCTGCACTCTAGTACCCCAGTACCCCAGAACCCTAGTGCTCCAGTACCCCAGTACTCCACTACCCCAGAACCCCAGTACCCCATTACTCCAGTACCCCATTACCCCAGCAGTCCAATGCCCCTGTACTCCAGTACTCCAGCACTTCAGTACCCCATTACTCCAGAAGTCCAGTATGCCTGCACTCCAGTACCCCGGCACCCCAGAACTCCAGTACCCCAGTACACCAGAACCCCAGTACTCCAGTACCCCAAAACTCCAGAACCCCAGTACTCCCGTACCCCTGCACTCCAGTACACCAGTACCCAGCATTCCAGCACTCCAGTAACCCTGTACTCCAGTACCCCTGTACTCCAGTACCCAGCACCCCAGTACCCCAGTACTCCAGTACCCCAGTACTCCAGTACCCCAGCACTCCAGTACCCCTGCACTCCAGTACCCCAGTACTCCAGAACTCCAGTACCCCAGTACTCCTGCACTCCAGTACCCCAGTACCCCTGCACTCTAGTACCCCAGAACCCCAGTACCCCTACACTCCAGTACCCCAGTACCCCTGCACTCTAGTACCCCAGTACCCCAGAACCCTAGTGCCCCAGTACTCCACTACCCCAGTACCCCAGAACCCCAGTACCCCATTACTCCAGTACCCCATTACGCCAGCACTCCAGTACCCCATTACTCCAGAAGTCCAGTATGCCTGCACTCCAGTACCCCGGAACTCCAGTACCCCAGTACACCAGAACCCCAGTACCCAGTACTCCAGTACCCCTAAACTCCAGAACCCAGTACTCCCGTACCCCTGCACTCCAGTACACCAGTACCCCAGCATTCCAGCACACCAGTACCCCAGTACACCTGCACTACAGTACCCCAGTACTCCAGCACTCCAGTAACCCTGTACTCCAGTAACCCTGTACTCCAGTAACCCTGTACTCCAGTACCCCAGCACTCCAGTACCCCAGCACTCCAGTTCCCCAGTACCCCTGTACCCCAGTACCCCTGTACCCCAGTACCCCTGTACCCCAGAACCCAAGCTCCCCAACACTCCAGTACTCCAGCACTCCAGTACCCCTGTACTCCAGTACCGGAATACAGTACCCCAGAACTCCAGTACACCAGAACCTCAGTACCCAGTACTCCAGTACCCCAAAACTCCAGAACCCCAGTACCCAGTACTCCAGTACCCCAGCACTCCAGCACTCCAGTACCCCAGTACTCCAGCACTCCAGTACCCCTGTACTCCTGCACTCCAGTACTCCAATACCCCTGCACTCCAGTACTCCAGTTCCCCAGTACCCCAGCACTCCTGTACCCCAGTATTCCGGTACTCTGGTACTTGAGTACAGATGGCAATAAAATCTAATAATCTAATTTAAGCGAAATCTCCAGGCTTGAAAGCTAAGCCCTCCATCTTCCTCTTTGCCCAAGTCTTTATCCCAAGTCTCTGTCCCCCAGCGTCCAATCCTGTTGCAGACTGAGCTCCTTATTTGCTCTCCCAAACAGAGTCATTATTTGAACATCCTGATCAAATCTCTCCTTCTTCCTTTCTGCTCCAAGGAGAAAATTCACAGCTTCTCCAGTATCAGATGTTTCACAAAACTTAGCAGGGCATCCTTCTAATTGCTGTTTGTCTCTGAATAAATCCAAGGGTTTTCATCACCTTTTCGGAGCTCCCTGCTGATTACAGAGATTTCTGCACAAGCTTTCCAGTCCTCCACCTGTTTTAAGATTTTTCTTTTTATTCTTTCTAACAAAAAACGCAATTTAAATGTCAATGCCTTCAATGTTACCTCCACCTCCCTATTCATTCTGCCAGGTCTGTGCGGCTCCTGGAGCTTTCCTCTGACCATCTCCCTTTTTTTTAATGTCTCCTAAGTTTTGCAAACTTTGGAAATGTGCCCTGGACCCTGAAGCTCAGGTCAGGCATTGGCCTAATGCTGAACCGCACTTTATATTTCCTTTAGTTTGAATGCAAACTATTCAGGCACACCTTCTGCTCTCTGTCCCTCAACAATATTCCAATAACGCTGCTACTGTTGTCATTCACTTGGTTGTATCGTTGCTGATGATGAAGGGCTTTCGCCCGAAATGTCGATTCTCCTGCTCCTCGGATGCTGCCTGACCTGCTGTGCTTTTCCAGCACCGCTCTCATCTAAACTCTGGTTTCCAGCATCTGCGGTCCTTACTTTTGCCTAGTATCCTTGCTGATGACTATATTAATTTTTATCCCATGCTGACAACAGTTTGACATGATCTTTTTGCTTCCATTTTTCTGGATCCCTAAACCATGGCAGATGTAGGCTATTCAACCCATCCATTCCCAATGCAGGGCTTATTTCTGAAACATTGACTCTCCTGCTCCTCGGCTGCGCCTTACCTACTGCGCGTTTCCAGCATCACACGCTCAACATTCTACCCAGCAAGTCAGTTTGATTCACTGAGATCATGGCTGACTTGATAATCCTCACTTCCATTTTCCAGCCTTTCCCCCCCTAACCTTCAATTCCTTTCCTGATTAAAGCTGTGTCCCTCTCAGATATTCTGTTCTCTGCACCAAGGCAAGTACAGCCCAGAGCAGTGAGATAATGTGGCAGGGTGCAGACGGACCCATATCCATCTCTGTGTCACATTGTCACCCAGTGTCCCTTCCCTCCATCCTCCCACAGCCCTCTCATCCACCGTGTGTGTAATACTGTTGTGGTTCTGTTCGCCGAGCTGGAAGTTTTTGTTGCAAATGTTTCGTCCCCTGTCTAGGTGACATCCTCAGTGCTTGGGAGCCTCCTGTGAAGCACTTCTGTGGTGTTTCCTCCGGCATTTATAGTGGCCTGTCCCTGCCGCTTCCGGTTGTCAGTTCCAGCTGTCCGCTGTAGTGGCCGGTATATTGGGTCCAGGTCGATGTGTTTGTTGATGGAGTTTGTGGATGAGTGCCATGCTTCTAGGAATTCCCAGGCTGTTCTCTGTCTGGCTTGCCCTATAATGGTAGTGTTGTCCCAGTTGAATTCATGTTGCTTGTCTGCGTGTGTGGCTACTAAGGATAGCCGGTCGTGTCGTTTTGTGGCTAGTTGATGTTCATATATGCGGATCGTTAGCTGTCTTCCTGTTTGTCCTATGTAGTGTTTTGTGCAGTCCTTGCATGGTATTTTGTACACTACATTAGTTTTGCTCATGCTGGGTATCGGGTCCTTCGTTCTGGTGAGTTGTTGTCTGAGCGTGGCTGTTGGTTTGTGTGCCGTTATGAGTCCTAGGGGTCGCAGTAGTCTGGCTGTCAGTTCTGAGATGCTCCTGATGTATGGTAGTGTGGCTAGTCCTTTTGGTTGTGGTATGTCCTCGTTCCGTGGTCTTTCTCTTAGGCATCTGTTGATGAAGTTGCGCAGGTATCCGTTTTTGGCGAGTACCTTGTATAGGTGTTCCTCCTCTTCTTTTTGCAGTTCTGGTGTACTGCAGTGTGTTGTGGCCCTTTTGAATAGTGTCCTGATGCAGCTTCGTTTGTGTGTGTTGTGGTGGTTACTTTCATAGTTTAGGACTTGGTCTGTGTGTGTGGCTTTCCTGTATACCCTTGTAGTGAATTCTCCATTCGGTGTTCGCAGGAGGCTCCCAAGCACTGATGATGTCGCCTAGCCAGGGGACGAAATGTTTGCAACAAAAACTTCCAGCTCGGCGAACAGAACCACAACAACGAGCACCCGAGCTACAAATCTTCGCACAAACTTTGTGTGTAATACTGTCCAGTTACATCTCTTCCAATTCTTGCAGGACCTGGAACTGCAGACACAGCTGCAAAAACACATTCTCCAGCTTCAGGGCGAGTGTGAGAGACTCAACACAATGACCAGCCAACTTCTACAGGAAGACCAACTCCATCACAGGAACATTGAGGTAGGTGATACACAGAGACCAACCTGAAATCTGCTCCAACCTGGCAGCATCATAAACTGAACACAAACAGGGCCAGAGGAAATGTTCAGATCAGGATCAAACTCTGCTCAGAGTCAGAGGGAATGGTCACACCAGTGTGCTCACACTGTCTCCCACAGACAGCAGTATTCACTTCTTTAACAAAATCAATTCAGAATTTAAGGAGCTGCCTTAGGGGAACATCAGCTCAAGCAGCAACAGAGCATTTCACATCAGCATCTGCAATAAAGCAGGCCAGCAGTGCACACACGGTGGGAGCTGGTTACTACCGACAGAGGGGGCTGGTTATTATCGACAGAGGGAGCTGGTTATTATCGACACAGGGGGCTGGTTATTATCGACAGAGGGAGCTGGTTATTATCGACACAGGGAGCTGGTTATTATCGACACAGGGAGCTGGTTACTACCGACAGAGGGGGCTGGTTATTATCGACAGAGGGAGCTGGTTATTATCGACACAGGGGGCTGGTTATTATCGACACAGGGGGCTGGTTATTATCGACACAGGGGGCTGGTTATTATCGACACAGGGGGCTGGTTATTATCGACAGTGAGTACTGGTTATTATCGACAGAGGAAGCTGGTTATTATCGACACAGGGGCTGGTTACTATCGACAGAGTGGGCTGGTTATTATCGACAGAGGGGGCTGGTTATTATCGACAGTGGGTACTGGTTATTATCAACAGTGAGTACTGGTTATTATCGACAGTGAGTACTGGTTATTATCGACAGTGGGTACTGGTTATTATCAACAGTGAGTACTGGTTATTATCGACAGTGAGTACTGGTTATTATCGACAGTGGGTACTGGTTATTATCGGAACTTTGGGGCCAGCGACCATAACTCTATTAGATTTAAAATAGTGATGGAAAAGGACAGACCAGATCTAAAAGTTGAAGTTCTAAATTGGAGAAAGGCCAATTTTGACGGGATTAGGCAAGAACTTTCGAAAGCTGATTGGGGGCAGATGTTCGCAGGTAAAGGGTCAGCTGGAAAATGGGAAGCCTTCAGAAATGAGATAACGAGAATCCAGAGAAAGTATATTCCTGACAGGGTGAAAGGGAAGGCTGGTAGATATAGGGAATGCTGGATGACTAAAGAAATTGAGGGTTTGGTTAAGAAAAAGAAGGAAGCATATGTCAGGTATAGACAGGATAGATCGAGTGAATCCTTAGAAGAGTATAAAGGCAGTAGGAGTATACTTAAGAGAGAAATCAGGAGGGCAAAAAGGGGACATGAGATAGCTTTGGCAAATAGAATTAAGGAGAATCCGAAGGGTTTTTACAAATATATTAAGGACAAAAGGATAACAAGGGAGAGAATAGGGCCCCTCAAAGATCAGCAAGGCGGCCTTTGTGTGGGAGCTGCAGAAAATGGGGGAGATACTAAATGAATATTTTGCATCAGTATTTACTGTGGAAAAGGATATGGAAGATATAGACTGTAGGGAAATAGATGGTGACATCTTCCAAAATGTCCACATTACAGAGGAGAAAGTGCTGGATGTCTTGAAACAGGTAAAGGTGGATAAATCCCCAGGACCTGATCAGGTGGACCCTAGAACTCTGTGGGAAGCTAGAGAAGTGATTGCTGGGCCTCTTGCTGAGATATTTGTATCATGGATAGTCACAGGTGAGGTGCTGGAAGACTGGAGGTTGGCAAACGTGGTGCCACTGTTTAAGAAGGGCGGTAAAGACAAGTCAGGGAACTATAGACCAGTGAGCCTGACGTCGGTGGTGGGCAAGTTGTTGAAGGGAATCCTGAGGGACAGAATGTACATGTATTTGGAAAGGCAAGGACTGATTAGGGATAGTCAACATGGCTTTGTGCGTGGGAAATCATGTCTCACAAACTTGATGGAGTTTTTTGATGAAGTAACAAAGAGGATTGATGAGGGCAGAGTGGTAGATGTGATCTATATGGACCTCAGTAAGGCGTTCGACAAGGTTCCCCATGGGAGACTGATTAGCAAGGTTAGATCTCATGGAATACAGGGAGAACTAGCCATTTGGATACAGAACTGGCTCAAAGGTAGAAGACAGAGGGTGTTGGTGGAGGGTTGTTTTTCAGACTGGAGGCCTGTGACCAGTGGAGTGCCACAAGGATCGGTGCTGGGTCCTCTACTTTTTGTTATTTACATAAATGATTTGGATGCGAGCATAAGAGGTACAGTTAGTAAGTTTGCACATGACACCAAAATTGGAGGTGTAGTGGACAGCGAAGAGAGTTACCTCAGATTACAACAGGATCTGGACCAGATGGGCCAATGGGCTGAGAAGTGGCAAATGGAGTTTAATTCAGATAAATGCGAGGTGCTGCATTTTGGGAAAGCAAATCTTAGCAGGACTTATACACTTAATGGTAAGGTCCGAGGGTGTGTTGCTGAACAAAGAGACCTTGGAGTGCAGGTTCATAGCTCCTTGAAAGTGGAGTCGCAGGTAGATAGGATAGTGAAGAAGGCGTTTGGTATGCTTTCCTTTATTGGTCAGAGTATTGAGTACAGGAGTTGGGAGGTCATGTTGCGGCTGTACAGGACATTGATTAGGCCACTGTTGGAATATTACGTGCAATTCTAGTCTCCTTCCTATCGGAAAGATGTTGTGAAACTTGAAAGGGTTCAGAAAAGATTTACAAGGATGTTGCCAGGGTTGGAGGATTTGAGCTACAGGGAGAGGCTGACAGGGAGGGCTGTTTTCCCTGGAGCGTCGGAGGCTGAGGGGTGACTTATTGAGGTTTACAAAATTATGAGGGGCATGGATAGGATAAATAGACAAAGTCTTTTCCCTGGGATCGGGGAGTCCAGAACTAGAGGGCATAGGTTTAGGGTGAGAGGGGAAAGATATAAAAGAGACCGAAGGGCCAACTTTTTCACACAGAGGGTGGTACGTGTATGGAATGAGCTGCCAGAGGATGTGGTGGAGGCTGGTACAATTGCAACATTTAAGAGGCATTTGGATGAGTATATGAATAGGAAGGGTTTGGAGGGATATGGGCCGGGTGCTGGCAGGTGGGACTAGATTGGGTTGGGATATCTGGTCGGCATGGACAGGTTGGACCGAAGATTCTGTTTCCATGCTGTACATCTCGAAGACTCTGTGACTCTATTACCGACAGAGGGAGCTGGTTATTACAGACAGTGGGTACTAGTTATTATCGAGTGAGTACTGGTTATTATTGACAGAGGGTGCTGGTTATTATCGACAGAGGGAGCTGGTTATTACCGACAGAGGGAGCTGGTAATTATCGACAGTGGGTACTAGTTATTATCGACAGAATAGGCAGGTTATTATTGACAGTGAGTACTGGTTATTACCTCACAGAGGGAGCTGGTTATTATCGACAGAGGGACCTCATTATTATGGACAGAGAGGGCTGGTTATTATGGAGAGAGGGGGCTGGTTATTATGGAGAGAGGGGGCTGGTTATTATGGACAGAGAGGGCTGGTTATTATGGACAGAGGGGGCTGGTTATTATGGACAGAGGGGGCTGGTTATTATGGACAGAGAGGGCTGGTTATTATGGACAGAGGGAGCTGGTAATTATGGACAGAGGGAGCTGGTAATTATGGACAGAGGGAGCTGGTAATTATGAACAGAGGGGGTTGGTTATTATGAAGAGAGGGGGGTGGTTATTATGGACAGAGGAAGCTGGTTATTATGGACAGAGGGGGCTGGATATTATGGACAGACAGAGCCGGTTATGGACAGAAGGGACAGGTTATTATGGACAGAGGAAGCTGGTTATTATGAACAGAGGGAGCTGGTTATTATGGACGGAGGGAGCTGGGTATTATGGACAGTGGGGACAGGTTATTATGGACAGAGGGGACAGGTTATTATGGACAGAGGGGACAGGTTATTATGGACAGAGGGGACAGGTCATTATGGACAGGCGGGACTGGTTATTATGGACAGAGGGAGCAGGTTATTATGGACAGAGGGAGCTGGTTATTATGGACAGAGAGGGCTGGTTATTATAGACAGAGGGGGCTGGTTATTATGGACAGAGGGGGCTGGTTATTATGGACAGAGGGAGCTGGCTATTATCGACAGAGGGAGCTGGTTATTATGGACAGTGGGGGCTGGTTATTATTCACAGAGGGGCTGGTTATTATGGACAGAGAGAGCCGGTTATTATGGACAGAAGGGACTGGTTATTATGGACAAAGGGAGCAGGTTATTATGAACACCGGGAGCTGGTTATTATGGACAGTGGGGACAGGTTATTATGGACAGAGGGGGCTGGTTATTGTGGACAGAGGGAGCTGGTTATTATGGACAGAGGGAACTGGTTATTATAGACAGAGGGGGCTGGTTATTATGGACAGAGGGGGCTGGTTATTATGGACAGAGGGGGTTGGTTATTATGAAGAGAGGGGGGTGGTTATTATGGACAGAGGAAGCTGGTTATTATGGACAGAGGGGGCTGGATATTATGGACAGACAGAGCCGGTTATGGACAGAAGGGACAGGTTATTATGGACAGAGGAAGCTGGTTATTATGAACAGAGGGAGCTGGTTATTATGGACGGAGGGAGCTGGTTATTATGGACAGTGGGGACAGGTTATTATGGACAGAGGGGACAGGTTATTATGGACAGAGGGGACAGGTTATTATGGACAGAGGGGACAGGTCATTATGGACAGGCGGGACTGGTTATTATGGACAGAGGGAGCAGGTTATTATGGACAGAGGGAGCTGGTTATTATGGACAGAGAGGGCTGGTTATTATAGACAGAGGGGGCTGGTTATTATGGACAGAGGGGGCTGGTTATTATGGACAGAGGGAGCTGGCTATTATCGACAGAGGGAGCTGGTTATTATGGACAGTGGGGGCTGGTTATTATTCACAGAGGGGCTGGTTATTATGGACAGAGAGAGCCGGTTATTATGGACAGAAGGGACTGGTTATTATGGACAAAGGGAGCAGGTTATTATGAACACCGGGAGCTGGTTATTATGGACAGTGGGGACAGGTTATTATGGACAGAGGGGGCTGGTTATTGTGGACAGAGGGAGCTGGTTATTATGGACAGAGGGAACTGGTTATTATAGACAGAGGGGGCTGGTTATTATGGACAGAGGGGGCTGGTTATTATGGACAGAGGGAGCTGGCTATTATCGACAGAGGGAGCTGGTTATTATGGACAGTGGGGGCTGGTTATTATTCACAGAGGGGGCTGGTTATTATGGACAGAGAGAGCCGGTTATTATAGACAGAAGGGACTGGTTATTATGGACAAAGGGAGCAGGTTATTATGAACACCGGGAGCTGGTTATTATGGACAGTGGGGACAGGTTATTATGGACAGAGGGGGCTGGTTATTATGGACAGAGAGAGCTGGTTATTATGGACAGAGGGAACTGGTTATTATAGACAGAGGGGGCTGGTTATTATGGACAGAGGGGGCTGGTTATTATGGACAGAGGGAGCTGGCTATTATCGACAGAGGGAGCTGGTTATTATGGACAGTGGGGGCTGGTTATTATTCACAGAGGGGGCTGGTTATTATGGACAGTGAGGGCTGGTTATTATGGACAGAGGGAGCTGGTTAGTATGGAAAGGAGCTGGTTATTATGGACCGAGGGATCTGGTTATTATGGACAGAGGGGGATGGTTATTGTGGACAGAGGGAGCTGGTTATTATTGACAGAGAGGGCTGGTTACTATGGACAGTGAGGGCTGGTTATTATGGACAGAGGGAGCTGGTTAGTATGGAAAGGAGCTGGTTATTATGGACCGAGGGATCTGGTTATTATGGACAGTGAGGGCTGGTTATTATGGACAGAGGGAGCTGGTTATTATGGACAGAGGGGGCTGGTTATTATGGACAGAGCGAGCTGGTTATTATGGACAGAGGGAGCTGGTTATTATGGACAGAGGGAGCTGGTTATTATGGACAGAGGGGGCTGGTTATTATGGACAGTGGGAGCTGGTTACTATGGACAGAGAGGGCTGGTTATTATGGACAGAGGGGGCAGGTAATTATGGACAGAGGGGGCTGGTTATTATGGACAGTGGGAGCTGGTTACTATGGACAGAGGGGCTGGTTATTATGGACAGAGGAAGCTGGTTATTGTGGACAGAGGGGGCTGGTTATTATGGACAGAGGGGGCTGGTTATTATGGACAGAGGGGGCTGGTTATTATGGACAGAGGAAGCTGGTTATTGTGGACAGAGGGAGCTGGTTATTATGGACAGAGGGAGCTGGTTATTATGGACAGAGGGGGCTGGTTATTATGGACAGTGGGAGCTGGTTACTATGGACAGAGAGGGCTGGTTATTATGGACAGAGGGGGCAGGTAATTATGGACAGAGGGAGCTGGTAATTATGGACAGAGGGAGCAGGTAATTATGAACAGAGGGAGCAGGTAATTATGAACAGAGTGGGCTGGTTATTATGGACAGAGGAAGCTGGTTATTATGGACAGAGGGAGCTGGTTAGTATGGACAGAGGGAGCTGGTTATTATAGACAGAGGGAGCTGGTTATTATGGACAGAGGTAGCTGGTTATTATGAACAGAGTGGGCTGGTTATTATGGACAGAGGAAGCTGGTTATTATGGACAGAGGGAGCTGGTTAGTATGGACAGAGGGAGCTGGTTATTATAGACAGAGGGAGCTGGTTATTATGGACAGAGGTAGCTGGTTATTATGGACAGAGGGGGCTGGTTATTATGGACAGAGGGAGCTGGTTATTATGGACAGAGGGAGCTGGTTATTATAGACAGAGGGAGCTGGTTATTATGGACAGAGGGGGCTGGTTATTATGGACAGTGGGAGCTGGTTACTATGGACAGAGAGGGCTGGTTATTATGGACAGAGGGGGCAGGTAATTATGGACAGAGGGGGCAGGTAATTATGGACAGAGGGGGCAGGTAATTATGGACAGAGGGGGCAGGTAATTATGGACAGAGGGGGCTGGATATTATGGACAGAGGGGGCTGGTTATTATGGACAGAGGGGGCTGGTTATTATGGACAGAGGGAGCTGGTTATTATGGACAGAGAGAGCTGGTTATTATGGACAGAGGAAGCTGGTTATTATGGACAGAGGGAGCTGGTTAATATGGACAGAGGGAGCTGGTTGACATGGACAGAGGGGGCTGGTTATTATGGACAGAGGGACCTGGTTAATATGGACAGAGGGGGCTGGTTATTATGGACAGAGGGAGCTGGTTATTATGGACAGAGGGAGTTGGTTATTATGGACAGAGGGGGCAGGTTATCATGGACAGAGGGGGCAGGTTATCATGGACAGAGTGAGCTGGTTATTATGGACAGAGGAAGCTGGTTATTATGGACAGAGCGAGCTGGTTATTATGGGCAGTGACGGCTGGTTATTATGGACAGAGGGGGCTGGTTATTATGGACAGAGGGGGCAGGTTATCATGGACAGAGTGAGCTGGTTATTATGGACAGAGGAAGCTGGTTATTATGGACAGAGCGAGCTGGTTATTATGGGCAGTGACGGCTGGTTATTATGGACAGAGGGGGCAGGTTATTATGGACGGAGGGAGCTTGTAATTATGTACACAGGGGGTTGGTTATTATGGTCAGAGGGGGCTGGTTATTATCGACAGAGGGAGCTGGTTATTATGGACAGAGGGAGCTGGTTATTATGGACAGAGGGAGCTGGTTATTATGGACAGAGGGAGCTGGTTATTATGGACAGAGGGAGCTGGTTAATATGGACAGAAGGGGCTGGTTATTATGGACAAAGGGAGCTGGTTATTATGGACAGAGGGGGATGGTTATTGTGAAAAGGGGGCTGGTTATTATCGACAGAGAGGGCTGGTTATTATGGACAGTGAGGGCTGGTTATTATGGACAAAGGGAGCTGGTTATTATGGAAAGGAGCTGGTTATTATGGACAGAGGAAGCTGGTTATTATGGACAGAGCGAGCTGGTTATTATGGGCAGAGAGGCTGGTTATTATGGACAGAGAGGGCAGGTTATTATGGACGAAGGGAGCTGTTAATTATGTACAGAGGGGGTTGGTTAGTATGGTCAGAGGGGGCTGGTTATTATCGACAGAGGGAGCTGGTTATTATGGACAGAGGGAGCTGGTAATTATGGACAGAGGGAGCTGGTAATTATGGACAGAGGGAGGTGGTAATTATGAACAGAGGGAGCTGGTTATTATGGACAGGGGGAGCTGGTTATTATGGACAGAGGGAGCTGGTTATTATGGACAGAGGGGGCTGGTTATTATAGACAGAGGGAGCTGGTTATTATGGACAGGGGGAGCTGGTTATTATGGACAGAGGGAGCTGGTTATTATGGACAGAGGGAGCTGGGTATTATGGACAGAGGGAGCTGGTTAATATGGACAGAGGGAGCTGGTTAATATGGACAGAGGCACCTGGTTATTATGGACAGAGAGGGCTGGTTATTATGGGCAGAGAGGGCTGGTTATTATGGACAGAGGGAGCTGGTAATTATGGACAGAGGGGGTTGGTTATTATGGACAGGGGGAGCTAGTTATTATGGACAGGGGGAGCTGGTTATTATGGACAGAGGGAGCTGGTTATTATGGACAGAGGGAGCTGGTTAATATGCACAGAAGGGGCTGGTTATTATGGACAGAGGGAGCTGGTTATTATGGACAGAGGGAGCTGGTTATTATGGACAGGGGGAGCTGGTTATTATGGACAGAGGGAGCTGGTTATTATGGACAGAGGGAGCTGGTTATTATGGACAGGGGGAGCTGGTTATTATGGACAGGGGGAGCTGGTTATTATGGACAGAGGGAGCTGGTTATTATGGACAGAGGGAGCTGGTTATTATGGACAGAGGGAGCTGGTTAATATGCACAGAAGGGGCTGGTTATTATGGACAGAGAGGGCTGGTTATTATGGACAGTGAGGGCAGGTTATTATGGACAGAGGGAGCTGGTTATTATGGAAAGGAGCTTGTTATTATGGACAGAGGGAGCTGGTTATTATGGACAGAGGGGGCAGGTTATTATGGACAGAGGGGGCAGGTTATTATGGACAGAGGGTGCAGGTTATTATGGACAGAGGGAGCAGGTTGTTATGGACAGAGGGAACAGGTTATTATGGACAGAGGGGGCAGGTTATTATGGACAGAGGGAGCTGGTTATTATGGACAGAGGAAGCTTGCTATTATGGACAGAGCGAGCTGGTAATTATGGGCAGAGAGGGCTGGTTATTATGGACAGAGGGAGCTGGTTATTATAGAAAGAGGGGGCTGTTTATTATGAACAGAGGGAGCTGGTTATTATGGACAGTGGGAGCTGGTTACTATGGACAGAGAGGGCTGGTTATTATGGACAGAGGTGGCAGGTAATTATGGACAGAGGGAGCTGGTAATTATGGACAGAGGGAGGTGGTTACTATGGACAGAGAGGGCTGGTTATTATGGACAGAGGTGGCAGGTAATTATGGACAGAGGGGGCTGGTTATTATGGACAGAGGGGGCAGGTTATTATGGACAGAGGGGGCAGGTTATTATGGACAGAGGGAGCTGGTTATTATGGAAAGGAGCTGGTTATTATGGACAGAGGGGGCTGGTTATTATGGACAGAGGGAGCTGGTTATTATGGAAAGGAGCTGGTAATTATGAACAGAGGGGGCTGGTTATTATGGACAGAGGAAGCTGGTTATTATGGACATAGGGGGCTGGTTATTATGGACAGAGGGGACAGGTTATTATGGACAGAGGGAGCTTGTTATTATGGACAGAGGGAGCTGGTTATTATGGACAGAGGGAGCTGGTTATTATGGACAGAGGGAGCTGGTTATTATGGACAGAGAGGGCTGGTTATTATGGACAGTGGGTACAGGTTATTATGCACAGTGAGGGCTGGTTATTATAGACAGAGGGGACTGGTTATTATGGACAGAGGGAGCTGGTTATTATGGACAGAGGGGGCAGGTTATTATGGACAGAGGGAGCTGGTTATTATGGACAGAGGAAGTTGGTTATTATGGACGGAGCGAGCTGGTTATTATGGGCAGAGAGGGCTGGTTATTATGGACAGAGAGGGCAGGTTATTATGGACAGAGGGAGCTGGTTAATATGGACAGAGGGGGCTGGTTATTATGGACAGAGGGAGCTGGTTATTATGGAAAGGAGCTGGTTAATATAGACAGAGGGGGCTGGTTATTATGGACAGGGAGCTGGTTATCTTGGAAAGGTGCTGGTTATTATGGACAGAGGCACCTGGTTATTATGGACAGAGGGGGCTGGTTATTATGGACAGAGGGGGCAGGTTATTATGGACAGAGGGAGCTGGTTATTATGGACAGAGGGAGCTGGTTATTATGGACAGAGAGAGCTAGTTAATATGGACAGAAGGGGCTGGTTATTATGGACAGAGGGAGCTGGTTATTATGGAAAGGAGCTGGTTATTGTGGACAGAGGGAGCTGGTTATTATGGACAGAAGGAGCTGGTTATTATGGACAGAGAGAGCTGGTTAATATGGACAGAAGGGGCTGGTTATTATGGACAGAGGGAGCTGGTTATTATGGACAGAGGGGGATGGTTATTTTGGACAGAGGGAGCTGGTTATTATCGACAGAGAGGGCAAGTTATTATGGACAAAGGGAGCTGGTTATTATGGAAAGGAGCTGGTTATTATGTACAGAGGGAGCTTGTTATTATGGACAGAGGAGGCAGGTTATTATGGACAGAGGGAGCTGGTTATTATGGACAGAGGGAGCTGGTTATAATGGACAGAGGAAGCTGGTTATTATGGACAGAGCAAGCTGGTTATTATGGGCAGAGAGGCTGGTTATTATGGACAGAGGGGGCAGGTTTTTATGGACAGAGGGAGCAGGTTATTATGGACAGAGGGAGCTGGTTATTATGGACAGAGGAAGCTGGCTATTATGGACAGAGCGAGCTGGTTATTATGGGCAGAGAGGGCTGGTTATTATGGACAGAGGGAGCTGGTTATTATAGAACGAGGGGGCTGTTTATTATGTACAGAGGGAGCTGGTTATTATGGACAGTGGGAGCTGGTTACTATGGACAGAGAGGGCTGGTTATTGTGGACAGAGGGGGCAGGTAATTATGGACAGAGGGAGCTGGTTATTATGGACAGAGGAAGCTGGCTATTATGGACAGAGCGAGCTGGTAATTATGGGCAGAGAGGGCTGGTTATTATGGACAGAGGGAGCTGGTTATTATAGAAAGAGGGGGCTGTTTATTATGAACAGAGGGGGCTGGTTATTATGGACAGAGGGAGCTGGTTATTATGGAAAGGAGCTGGTAATTATGAACAGAGGGGGCTGGTTATTATGGACAGAGGAAGCTGGTTACTATGGACAGAGAGGGCTGGTTATTATGGACAGAGGTGGCAGGTAATTATGGACAGAGGGAGCTGGTAATTATGGACAGAGGGAGGTGGTAATTATGAACAGAGGGAATTGGTTATTATGGACAGAGGCGGCTGGTTATTATGGACAGAGGATGCTGGTTATTATGGACATAGGGGGTTGGTTATTATGGACAGAGGGAGCTGGTTATTATGGACAGAGGGAGCTGGTTATTATGGACAGAGGGGACAGGTTATTATGGACAGAGGGAGCTTATTATTATGGACAGAGCGAGCTGGTTATTATGGACAGAGGGAGCTGGTTATTATGGACAGAAGGGACAGGTTATTATGGACAGAGGGAGCTTGTTATTATGGACAGAGGGGGCTGGTTATTATGGACAGTGGGGACAGGTTATTATGCACAGTGAGCGCTGGTTATTATGGACAGGGGGAGCTGGTTATTATGGACAGAGGGAGCTGGGTATTATGGAAAGGAGCTGGTTATTATGGAAAGGAGCTGGTTATTATGGACAGAGGCACCTGGTTATTATGGACAGAGGGAGCTGGTTATTATGGACAGAGGGGGCAGGTTATTATGGACAGAGGGAGCTGGTTATTATGGACAGAGGAAGCTGGTTATTATGGACAGGGGGAGCTGGTTATTATGGACAGAGGGAGCTGGGTATTATGGACAGAGGAAGCTGGTTATTATGGACAGGGGGAGCTGGTTATTATGGACAGAGGGAGCTGGGTATTATGGACAGAGGGAGCTGGTTAATATGGACAGAGGGAGCTGGTTATTATGGAAAGGAGCTGGTTATTATGGACAGAGGCACCTGGTTATTATGGACAGAGGGGGCTGGTTATTATGGACAGAGGGGACAGGTTATTATGGACAGAGGGAGCTTGTTATTATGGACAGAGGGAGCTGGTTATTATGGACAGTGGGAGCTGGTTACTATGGACAGAGAGGGCTGGTTATTATGGACAGAGGTGGCAGGTAATTATGGACAGAGGGGGCTGGTTATTATGGACAGAGGGGGCAGGTTATTATGGACAGAGGGGGCAGGTTATTATGGACAGAGGGAGCTGGTTATTATGGAAAGGAGCTGGTTATTATGGACAGAGGGGGCTGGTTATTATGGACAGAGGGAGCTGGTTATTATGGAAAGGAGCTGGTAATTATGAACAGAGGGGGCTGGTTATTATGGACAGAGGAAGCTGGTTATTATGGACATAGGGGGCTGGTTATTATGGACAGAGGGGACAGGTTATTATGGACAGAGGGAGCTTGTTATTATGGACAGAGGGAGCTGGTTATTATGGACAGAGGGAGCTGGTTATTATGGACAGAGGGAGCTGGTTATTATGGACAGAGAGGGCTGGTTATTATGGACAGTGGGTACAGGTTATTATGCACAGTGAGGGCTGGTTATTATAGACAGAGGGGACTGGTTATTATGGACAGAGGGAGCTGGTTATTATGGACAGAGGGGGCAGGTTATTATGGACAGAGGGAGCTGGTTATTATGGACAGAGGAAGTTGGTTATTATGGACGGAGCGAGCTGGTTATTATGGGCAGAGAGGGCTGGTTATTATGGACAGAGAGGGCAGGTTATTATGGACAGAGGGAGCTGGTTAATATGGACAGAGGGGGCTGGTTATTATGGACAGAGGGAGCTGGTTATTATGGAAAGGAGCTGGTTAATATAGACAGAGGGGGCTGGTTATTATGGACAGGGAGCTGGTTATCTTGGAAAGGTGCTGGTTATTATGGACAGAGGCACCTGGTTATTATGGACAGAGGGGGCTGGTTATTATGGACAGAGGGGGCAGGTTATTATGGACAGAGGGAGCTGGTTATTATGGACAGAGGGAGCTGGTTATTATGGACAGAGAGAGCTAGTTAATATGGACAGAAGGGGCTGGTTATTATGGACAGAGGGAGCTGGTTATTATGGAAAGGAGCTGGTTATTGTGGACAGAGGGAGCTGGTTATTATGGACAGAAGGAGCTGGTTATTATGGACAGAGAGAGCTGGTTAATATGGACAGAAGGGGCTGGTTATTATGGACAGAGGGAGCTGGTTATTATGGACAGAGGGGGATGGTTATTTTGGACAGAGGGAGCTGGTTATTATCGACAGAGAGGGCAAGTTATTATGGACAAAGGGAGCTGGTTATTATGGAAAGGAGCTGGTTATTATGTACAGAGGGAGCTTGTTATTATGGACAGAGGAGGCAGGTTATTATGGACAGAGGGAGCTGGTTATTATGGACAGAGGGAGCTGGTTATAATGGACAGAGGAAGCTGGTTATTATGGACAGAGCAAGCTGGTTATTATGGGCAGAGAGGCTGGTTATTATGGACAGAGGGGGCAGGTTATTATGGACAGAGGGGGCAGGTTATTATGGACAGAGGGAGCTGGTTATTATGGACAGAGGAAGCTGGCTATTATGGACAGAGCGAGCTGGTTATTATGGGCAGAGAGGGCTGGTTATTATGGACAGAGGGAGCTGGTTATTATAGAACGAGGGGGCTGTTTATTATGTACAGAGGGAGCTGGTTATTATGGACAGAGGGAGCTGGTTATTATAGAACGAGGGGGCTGTTTATTATGTACAGAGGGAGCTGGTTATTATGGACAGTGGGAGCTGGTTACTATGGACAGAGAGGGCTGGTTATTGTGGACAGAGGGGGCAGGTAATTATGGACAGAGGGAGCTGGTAATTATGGACAGTGGGAGGTTGTAATTATGAACAGAGGGGATTGGTTATTATGGACAGAGGGGGCTGGTTATTATGGACAGAGGCAGCTGGTTATTATGGACAGAGTGGGCTGGTTATTATGGACAGAGGGAGCTGGTTATTATGGACAGAGAGGCTGGTTATTATGGACAGAGGGAGCTGGTTATTATGGACAGAGGAAGCTGGCTATTATGGACAGAGCGAGCTGGTTATTATGGGCAGAGAGGGCTGGTTATTATGGACAGTGGGAGCTGGTAACTATGGACAGAGGGAGCTGGTTATTATGGACAGAAGGGACAGGTTATTATGGACAGAGGGAGCTTGTTATTATGGACAGAGGGGGCTGGTTATTATGGACAGTGGGGACAGGTTATTATGCACAGTGAGGGCTGGTTATTATGGACAGAGGGGACTGGTTATTATAGACAGGGGGAGCTGGTTATTATGGACAGAGGGGGCTGGTTATTGTGGACAGACGGAGCTGATTATTATGGACAGAGGGGGCAGGTAATTATGGACAGAGGAAGGTGGTTATTATGGGCAGAGAGGGCTGGTTATTATGGACAGAGGGAGCTGGTTAATATGGGCAGAGGGGGCTGGTTATTATGGACAGAGGGAGCTGGTTATTATGGAAAGGAGCTGGTTATTATGGACAGAGGGGGCTGGTTATTAAGGGCAGAGGGAGCTGGGTATTATGGACAGAGGGAGCTGGTTAATATGGACAAAGGGGGCTGGTTATTATGGACAGAGGGACCTGGTTATTATGGACAGAGTGGGCAGGTTATTATGGACAGAGGGAGCTGGTTATTATGGACAGAGGAAGCTGGTTATTGTGGACAGAGCGAGCTGGTTATTATGGACAGAGGGGGCAGGTTATTATGGACAGAGGGAGCTGGTTGATATGGACAGAGGGGGCTGTTTATTATGGACAGAGGAGGCTGTTTATTATGGACAGAGGGAGCTGGTTATTATGGACAGAGGGAGCTTGTTATTATGGACAGAGGGGGCTTTTTATTATACACAGAGGGGGCTGTTTATTATGAACAGAGGGAGCTGGTTATTATGGACAGTGGGAGCTGGTTATTATGGACAGTGGGAGCTGGTTACTATGGACAGAGAGGGCTGGTTATTAGGGACAGAGAGGGCTGGTTATTATGGACAGAGGGGGCAGGTTATTATGGACAGAGCGAGCTGGTTATTATGGGCAGAGAGGGCTGGTTATTATGGACAGAGGGAGCTGGTTATTATAGAAAGAGGGGGCTGTTTATTATGAACAGAGGGAGCTGGTTATTATGGACAGTGGGAGCTGGTTACTATGGACAGAGAGGGCTGGTTATTGTGGACAGAGGGGGCAGGTAATTATGGACAGAGGGAGCTGGTAATTATGGGCAGTGGGAGGTTGTAATTATGAACAGAGGGGATTGGTTATTATGGACAGAGGCGGCTGGTTATTATGGACAGAGGGGGCTGGTTATTATGGACAGAGGGAGCTGGTTATTATGGACAGAGGGGACTGGTTATTTTGGACAGACGCACCTGGTTATTATGGACAGAGGGGGCAGGTTATTATGGACAGAGGGGGCAGGTTATTATGGACAGAGGGGGCAGGTTATTATGGACAGAGGGAGCTGGTTATTATGGACAGAGGAAGCTGGTTATTATGGACGGAGCGAGCTGGTTATTAGGGCAGAGAGGGCTGGTTATTATGGACAGAGGGAGCTGGTTATTATAGACAGAGAAGGGATGGTTATTATGGACAGAGGAAGCTGGTTATTATGGACAGAGGGAGCTGGTTAATATGGACAGAAGGGGCTGGTTATTATGGACAGAGGGAGCTGGTTATTATAGACAGAGAAGGGATGGTTATTGTGGACAGAGGGAGCTGGTTATTATCGACTGAGAGGGCTGGTTATTATGGACAGTGAGGGCTGGTTATTATGGACAGAGGGAGCTGGTTATTATGGAAAGGAGCTGGTTATTATGGACAGAGGGACCTGGTTATTATGGACAGAGGGGGCAGGTTATTATGGACAGAGGGAGCTAGTTATTATGGACAGAGGAAGCTGGTTATTAAGGGCAGAGTGGGCTGGTTATTGTGGACAGAGGGAGCTGGTTATTATGGACAGAGGGGGCTGGTTATTATGGACAGAGAGAGCCGGTTATTTTGGACCGAAGGGACTGGTTATTGTGGACAGAGGGAGCTGATTATTATGGACAGAGGCAGCTGGTTATTATGGGCAGAGAGGCCTGGTTATTATGGACAGAGGGGGCAGGTTATTATGGACAGAGGGAGCTGGTTATTATGGACAGAGGAAGCTGGTCATTATGGACAGAGGGGGCTGGCTATTATAGACAGAGGGAGCTGGTTATAATGGACAGAGGGAACTGGTTATTATGGACTGAGAGAGCTGGTTATTATGGACAGAGGGAGCTGGTTATTATGGACAGAGGGGGCTGGTTATTATGGACAGAGAGAACCGGTTATTATGGACAGAAGGTACTGGTTATTATGGACAGAGAGGGCTGATTATTATGCACAGATGGAGCTGGTTATTATTGACAGTGAGGGCTGGTTATTATGGACAGTGAGGGCTGGTTATTATGGACAGAAGGAGCTGGTTATTATGGACAGAGGTGGCTGGTTATTATGGACAGTGGGGGCTGGTTATTATGGACAGAGGGAGCTGGTTATTATGGACAGAGCGAGCTGGTTATTATGGACAGAGAGGGCTGGTTATTATGGACAGAGGGAGCTGGTTATTATGGACAGAGGGAGCTGGTTATTATAGACAGAGGGAGGTGGTTATTATGGACAGAGGGAGCTGGTTATTGTGGACAGAGTGGGCTGGTTATTATCGACAGAGGGAGCTGGTTATTATAGAAAGAGGGGGCTGTTTATTATGAACCGTGGGAGCTGGTTGTTATGGACAGGGGGAGCTGGTTACTATGGACAGAGGGGGCAGGTTATTATGGACAGAGCGGGCAGGTAATTATGGACAGAGGGAGCTGGTTATTATGGACAGAGGGAGCTGGTTTTTATGGACAGAGAGAGCCGGATATTATGGACAGAAGGGACTGGTTATTATGGACAGAGGGAGCTGGTTATTATGGACAGAGGGAGCTGGTTATTATACACAGAGGGGGCTGTATATTATGGACAGGGGAGCTGGTTATTATAGACAGAGGGAGCTGGTTATTATACACACAGGGGGCTGTTTATTATGAACCGAGGGAGCTGGTTATTATGGACAGTGGGAGCTGATAATTATGGACAGAGGGAGCTGGTTATTATGGACAGAGGGGGATGGTTATTATGGACAGAGGGAGCTGGTATTTATGGACAGAGGGGGCTGGTTATTATGGACAGTGGGGACAGGTTATTATGCACAGAGAGGGCTGGTTATTATGGACAGAGGGAGCAGGTTATTATGGACAGAGGGAGCTGGTTATTATGGACAGAGGGAGCTGGTTATTATGGACAGAGCGAGCTGATTATTATGGGCAGAGTGGGCTGATTATTATGGACAGTGGGGACAGGTTATTATGGACAGAGGGAGCAGGTTATTATGGACAGAGGGAGCTGGTTATTATGGACAGAGCGAGCTGATTATTATGTGCAGAGGGGGCTGGTTATTATGGACAGAGGGGGATGGTTATTGTGGACAGAGGGAGCTGGTTATTATCGACAGAGAGGGCTGGTTATTATGGACAGAGGGGGCTGGTTATTATGGACAGAGAGGGCTGATTATTATGGATAGAGGGCACTGGTTATTATGGACAGAGGGGTTTGGTTATTATGGACAGAGCGGGCTGGTTATTATGGACAGAGGAAGCTGGTTATTATGGACAGAGCGAGCAGGTTATTATGGACAGAGGGAGCTGATTATTATGGGCAGAGTGGGCTGGTTATTATGGACAGTGGGGACAGGTTATTATGGACAGAGGGAGCTGGTTATTATGGACAGAGGGAGCTGGTTATTATGGACAGAGGGAGCAGGTTATTATGGACAGAGGGAGCTGGTTATTATGGACAGAGGGAGCTGGTTATTATGGACAGAGCGAGCTGACTATTATGGGCAGAGTGTGCTGGTTATTATGGACAGTGGGGACAGGTTATTATGGACAGAGGGAGCTGGTTATTATGGACAGAGGGAGCAGGATATTATGGACAGAGGGAGCTGGTTATTATGGACAGAGCGAGCTGATTATTATGGGCAGAGTGGGCTGGTTATTATGGACAGTGGGGACAGGTTATTATGGACAGAGGGACCTGGTTATTATGGACAGAGAGGGCTGGTTATTATGGACAGAGGGGGCAGGTTATTATGGACAGAGGGGACAGGTTATTATGGGCACAGGGAGCTGGTTATTATGGACTGAGGGGGCTGGTTATTATGCACAGAGAGGGCTGGTTATTATGGACAGAGGGGGCTGGTTATTAATGGACAGTGGGGACAGGTTATTATGGACAGAGGGAGCTGGTTATTATGGACAGAGCGAGCAGGTTATTATGGACAGAGGGAGCTGATTATTATGGGCAGAGTGGGCTGGTTATTATGGACAGTGGGGACAGGTTATTATGGACAGAGGGAGCTGGTTATTATGGACAGAGGGAGCAGGTTATTATGGACAGAGGGAGCAGGTTATTATGGACAGAGGGAGCTGGTTATTATGGACAGAGGGAGCTGGTTATTATGGACAGAGCGAGCTGACTATTATGGGCAGAGTGGGCTGGTTATTATGGACAGTGGGGACAGGTTATTATGGACAGAGGGAGCAGGATATTATGGACAGAGGGAGCTGGTTATTATGGACAGAGCGAGCTGATTATTATGGGCAGAGTGGGCTGGTTATTATGGACAGTGGGGACAGGTTATTATGGACAGAGGGAGCTGGTTATTATGGACAGAGGGAGCAGGTTATTATGGACAGAGGGAGCTGGTTATTATGGACAGAGGGAGCTGGTTATTATGGACAGAGCGAGCTGACTATTATGGGCAGAGTGGGCTGGTTATTATGGACAGTGGGGACACGTTATTATGGACAGAGGGAGCAGGATATTATGGACAGAGGGAGCTGGTTATTATGGACAGAGCGAGCTGATTATTATGGGCAGAGTGGGCTGGTTATTATGGACAGTGGGGACAGGTTATTATGGACAGAGGGAGCTGGTTATTATGGACAGAGGGAGCAGGTTATTATGGACAGAGGGGGCTGGTTATTATGGACAGAGGGAGCTGGTTATTATGGACAGAGCGAGCTGATTATTATGGGCAGAGTGGGCTGATTATTATGGACAGTGGGGACAGGTTATTATGGACAGAGGGAGCAGGTTATTATGGACAGAGGGAGCTGGTTATTATGGACAGAGGGAGCTTGTAATTATGGCCAGAGGGGGCTGGTTATTATGGACAGAGGGAGCTGGTTAATATGGTCAGAGGGGGCTGGTTATTATGGTCAGAGGGAGCTGGTTATTATGGACAGAGGGGGATGGTTATTGTGGACAGAGGGAGCTGGTTATTATCGACAGAGAGGGCTGGTTATTATGGACAGTGAGGGCTGGTTATTATGCACAGAGGGAGCTGGTAATTATGAACAGAGGGAGCTGGTTAATATGGTCAGAGGGGGATGGTTATTATGGACAGAGGGAGCTGGTTATTATGGAAAGGAGCTGGTTATTATGGACAGTGGGGACAGGTTATTATGGACAGAGGGAGCTGGTTATTATGGACAGAGGGAGCAGGTTATTATGGACAGAGGGAGCTGGTTATTATGGACAGAGGGAGATGGTTATTATGGACAGAGCGAGCTGATTATTATGGGCAGAGTGGGCTGATTATTATGGACAGTGGGGACAGGTTATTATGGACAGAGGGAGCAGGTTATTATGGACAGAGGGAGCTGGTTATTATGGACAGAGCGAGCTGATTATTATGGGCAGAGGGGGCTGGTTATTATGGACAGAGGGGGATGGTTATTGTGGACAGAGGGAGCTGGTTATTATGGACAGTGAGGGCTGGTTATTATGGACAGAGGGAGCTGGTTATTGTGGAAAGGAGCTGGTTATTATGGACAGAGGGACCTGGTTATTATGGACAGAGAGGGCTGGTTATTATGGACAGAGGGGGCAGGTTATTATGGACAGTGGGGCCAGGTTATCATGGACAGAGGGGACAGGTTATTATGGGCACAGGGAGCTGGTTATTATGGACCGAGGGGGCTGGTTATTATGCACACAGAGGGCTGGTTATTATGGACAGAGGGAGCTGGTTATTATGGACAGAGGGGGCTGGTTATTATGGACAGAGAGGGCTGATTATTATGGATAGAGGGCACTGGTTATTATGGACAGAGGGGGTTGGTTATTATGGACAGAGCGGGCTGGTTATTATGGACAGAGGAAGCTGGTTATTATGGACAGAGCGAGCAGGTTATTATGGACAGAGGGAGCTGATTATTATGGGCAGAGTGGGCTGGTTATTATGGACAGTGGGGACAGGTTATTATGGACAGAGGGAGCTGGTTATTATGGACAGAGGGAGCAGGTTATTATGGACAGAGGGAGCTGGTTATTATGGACAGAGGGAGCTGGTTATTATGGACAGAGCGAGCTGACTATTATGGGCAGAGTGGGCTGGTTATTATGGACAGTGGGGACAGGTTATTATGGACAGAGGGAGCTGGTTATTATGGACAGAGGGAGCAGGATATTATGGACAGAGGGAGCTGGTTATTATGGACAGAGCGAGCTGATTATTATGGGCAGAGTGGGCTGGTTATTATGGACAGTGGGGACAGGTTATTATGGACAGAGGGAGCTGGTTATTATGGACAGAGGGAGCAGGTTATTATGGACAGAGGAAGCTGATTATTATGGACAGAGCGAGCTGATTATTATGGACAGAGGGGACTGGTTATTATGGACAGTGGGGACAGGTTATTATGCACAGAGAGGGCTGGTTATTATGGACAGAGGGAGCTGGTTATTATGGCCAGAGGAAGCTGGTTATTATGCACAGAGGAAGCTGGTTATTATGCACAGAGGGGACTGGTTATTATGGACAGAGCGGACTGGTTATTATGGACAGAGGGGACTGGTTATTATGAACAGAGGGGACTGGTTATTATGGACAGAGGGAGCTGGTTATTATGGACAGAGGGGGCAGGTTATTATGGACAGTGAGGGCTGGTTATTATGGACAGAGGGAGCTGGTTATTATGGACAGGCGGGGCTGGTTATTATGGCCAGAGGGGGCCGGTTATTATGGACAGAGGGAGCTGGTTAATATGGTCAGAGGGGGCTGGTTATTATGGTCAGAGGGAGCTGGTTATTATGGACAGAGGGGGATGGTTATTGTGAACAGAGGGAGCTGGTTATTATCGACAGAGAGGGATGGTTATTATGGACAGTGAGGGCTGGTTATTATGCACAGAGGGAGCTGGTAATTATGAACAGAGGGAGCTGGTTAATATGGTCAGAGGGGGATGGTTATTATGGACAGAGGGAGCTGGTTATTATGGAAAGGAGCTGGTTATTATGGACAGTGGGGACAGGTTATTATGGACAGAGGGAGCTGGTTATTATGGACAGAGGGAGCAGGTTATTATGGACAGAGGGAGCTGGTTATTATGGACAGAGGGAGCTGGTTATTATGGACAGAGCGAGCTGATTATTATGGGCAGAGTGGGCTGATTATTATGGACAGTGGGGACAGGTTATTATGGACAGAGGGAGCAGGTTATTATGGACAGAGGGAGCTGGTTATTATGGACAGAGCGAGCTGATTATTATGGGCAGAGGGGGCTGGTTATTATGGACAGAGGGGGATGGTTATTGTGGACAGAGGGAGCTGGTTATTATCGACAGAGAGGGCTGGTTATTATGGGCAGAAGGGGCTGGTTATTATGGACAGAGGGAGCTGGTTATTGTGGAAAGGAGCTGGTTATTATGGACAGAGGGACCTGGTTATTATGGACAGAGAGGGCTGGTTATTATGGACAGAGGGGGCAGGTTATTATGGACAGAGGGGACAGGTTATTATGGGCACAGGGAGCTGGTTATTATGGACCGAGGGGGCTGGTTATTATGCACAGAGAGGGCTGGTTATTATGGACAGAGGGGGCTGGTTATTAATGGACAGTGGGGACAGGTTATTATGGACAGAGGGAGCTGGTTATTATGGACAGAGCGAGCAGGTTATTATGGACAGAGGGAGCTGATTATTATGGGCAGAGTGGGCTGGTTATTATGGACAGTGGGGACAGGTTATTATGGACAGAGGGAGCTGGTTATTATGGACAGAGGGAGCAGGTTATTATGGACAGAGGGAGCTGGTTATTATGGACAGAGGGAGCTGGTTATTATGGACAGAGCGAGCTGACTATTATGGGCAGAGTGGGCTGGTTATTATGGACAGTGGGGACAGGTTATTATGGACAGAGGGAGCAGGATATTATGGACAGAGGGAGCTGGTTATTATGGACAGAGCGAGCTGATTATTATGGGCAGAGTGGGCTGGTTATTATGGACAGTGGGGACAGGTTATTATGGACAGAGGGAGCTGGTTATTATGGACAGAGGGAGCAGGTTATTATGGACAGAGGGAGCTGGTTATTATGGACAGAGGGAGCTGGTTATTATGGACAGAGCGAGCTGACTATTATGGGCAGAGTGGGCTGGTTATTATGGACAGTGGGGACAGGTTATTATGGACAGAGGGAGCTGGTTATTATGGACAGAGGGAGCAGGATATTATGGACAGAGGGAGCTGGTTATTATGGACAGAGCGAGCTGATTATTATGGGCAGAGTGGGCTGGTTATTATGGACAGTGGGGACAGGCTATTATGGACAGAGGGAGCTGGTTATTATGGACAGAGGGAGCAGGTTATTATGGACAGAGGAAGCTGATTATTATGGACAGAGCGAGCTGATTATTATGGACAGAGGGGACTGGTTATTATGGACAGTGGGGACAGGTTATTATGCACAGAGAGGGCTGGTTATTATGGACAGAGGGAGCTGGTTATTATGGCCAGAGGAAGCTGGTTATTATGCACAGAGGAAGCTGGTTATTATGCACAGAGGGGACTGGTTATTATGGACAGAGCGGACTGGTTATTATGGACAGAGGGGACTGGTTATTATGGACAGAGGGGACTGGTTATTATGGACAGAGGGAGCTGGTTATTATGGACAGAGGGGGCAGGTTATTATGGACAGTGAGGGCTGGTTATTATGGACAGAGGGAGCTGGTTATTATGGACAGGCGGGGCTGGTTATTATGGCCAGAGGGGGCTGGTTATTATGGACAGAGGGAGCTGGTTAATATGGTCAGAGGGGGCTGGTTATTATGGTCAGAGGGAGCTGGTTATTATGGACAGAGGGGGATGGTTATTGTGGACAGAGGGAGCTGGTTATTATCGACAGAGAGGGATGGTTATTATGGACAGTGAGGGCTGGTTATTATGCACAGAGGGAGCTGGTAATTATGAACAGAGGGAGCTGGTTAATATGGTCAGAGGGGGATGGTTATTATGGACAGAGGGAGCTGGTTATTATGGAAAGGAGCTGGTTATTATGGACAGTGGGGACAGGTTATTATGGACAGAGGGAGCTGGTTATTATGGACAGAGGGAGCAGGTTATTATGGACAGAGGGAGCTGGTTATTATGGACAGAGGGAGCTGGTTATTATGGACAGAGCGAGCTGATTATTATGGGCAGAGTGGGCTGATTATTATGGACAGTGGGGACAGGTTATTATGGACAGAGGGAGCAGGTTATTATGGACAGAGGGAGCTGGTTATTATGGACAGAGCGAGCTGATTATTATGGGCAGAGGGGGCTGGTTATTATGGACAGAGGGGGATGGTTATTGTGGACAGAGGGAGCTGGTTATTATCGACAGAGAGGGCTGGTTATTATGGACAGAGGGGGCTGGTTATTATGGACAGAGGGAGCTGGTTATTGTGGAAAGGAGCTGGTTATTATGGACAGAGGGACCTGGTTATTATGGACAGAGAGGGCTGGTTATTATGGACAGAGGGGGCAGGTTATTATGGACAGAGGGGACAGGTTATTATGGGCACAGGGAGCTGGTTATTATGGACAGAGCGAGCTGATTATTATGGGCAGAGTGGGCTGGTTATTATGGACAGTTGGGACAGGCTATTATGGACAGAGGGAGCTGGTTATTATGGACAGAGGGAGCTGGTTATTATGGACAGAGCGAGCTGACTATTATGGGCAGAGTGGGCTGGTTATTATGGACAGTGGGGACAGGTTATTATGGACAGAGGGAGCAGGTTATTATGGACAGAGGGAGCTGGTTATTATGGACAGAGGGAGCTTGTTATTATGGACAGAGGGGGCTGGTTATTAATGGACAGTGGGGACAGGTTATTATGGACAGAGGAAGCTGGTTATTATGGACAGAGCGAGCAGGTTATTATGGACAGAGGGAGCTGATTATTATGGGCAGAGTGGGCTGGTTATTATGGACAGTGGGGACAGGTTATTATGGACAGAGGGAGCTGGTTATTATGGACAGAGGGAGCAGGTTATTATGGACAGAGGGAGCTGGTTATTATGGACAGAGGGAGCTGGTTATTATGGACAGAGTGAGCTGACTATTATGGGCAGAGTGGGCTGGTTATTATGGACAGTGGGGACAGGTTATTATGGACAGAGGGAGCAGGATATTATGGACAGAGGGAGCTGGTTATTATGGACAGAGCGAGCTGATTATTATGGGCAGAGTGGGCTGGTTATTATGGACAGTGGGGACTGGTTATTATGGACAGAGGGAGCTGGTTATTATGGACAGAGGGAGCAGGTTATTATGGACAGAGGAAGCTGATTATTATGGACAGAGCAAGCTGATTATTATGGACAGAGGGGACCGGTTATTATGGACAGAGGGAGCTGGTTATTATGGACAGTGGGGACAGGTTATTATGCACAGAGAGGGCTGGTTATTATGGACAGAGGGAGCAGGTTATTATGGCCAGAGGAAGCTGGTTATTATGCACAGAGGAAGCTGGTTATTATGCACAGAGGGGACTGGTTATTATGGACAGAGGGAGCTGGTTATTATGGACAGAGGGGACTGGTTATTATGCACAGAGGGGACTGGTTATTATGGACAGAGGGAGCTGGTTATTATGGACAGAGGGGGCAGGTTATTATGGACAGTGAGGGCTGGTTATTATGGACAGAGGGAGCTGGTTATTATGGACAGGCGGGGCTGGTTATTATGGCCAGAGGGGGCTGGTTATTATGGACAGAGGGAGCTGGTTAATATGGTCAGAGGGGGCTGGTTATTATGGTCAGAGGGAGCTGGTTATTATGGACAGAGGGGGATGGTTATTGTGGACAGAGGGAGCTGGTTATTAATGGACAGTGGGGACAGGTTATTATGGACAGAGGGAGCTGGTTATTATGGACAGAGCGAGCTGGTAATTATGAACAGAGGGAGCTGGTTAATATGGTCAGAGGGGGATGGTTATTATGGACAGAGGGAGCTGGTTATTATGGAAAGGAGCTGGTTATTATGGACAGTGGGGACAGGTTATTATGGACAGAGGGAGCTGGTTATTATGGACAGAGGGAGCTGGTTATTATGGACAGAGCGAGCTGACTATTATGGGCAGAGTGGGCTGGTTATTATGGACAGTGGGGACAGGTTATTATGGACAGAGGGAGCAGGATATTATGGACAGAGGGAGCTGGTTATTATGGACAGAGCGAGCTGATTATTATGGGCAGAGTGGGCTGGTTATTATGGACAGTGGGGACAGGTTATTATGGACAGAGGGAGCTGGTTATTATGGCCAGAGGGGGCTGGTTATTATGGACAGAGGGAGCTGGTTATTATGGACAGAGGGAGCTGGTTATTATGGACAGAGCGAGCTGATTATTATGGGCAGAGTGGGCTGGTTATTATGGACAGTGGGGACAGGTTATTATGGACAGAGGGAGCAGGATATTATGGACAGAGGGAGCAGGATATTATGGACAGAGGGAGCAGGATATTATGGACAGAGGGAGCTGGTTATTATGGACAGAGCGAGCTGATTATTATGGGCAGAGTGGGCTGGTTATTATGGACAGTGGGGACAGGTTATTATGGACAGAGGGAGCAGGTTATTATGGACAGAGGGGGCTGGTTATTATGGACAGAGCGAGCTGATTATTATGGACAGAGGGGACTGGTTATTATGCACAGAGGGGACTGGTTATTATGGACAGAGGGGACTGGTTATTATGGACAGAGGGAGCTGGTTATTATGGACAGAGGGGGCAGGTTATTATGAACAGTGAGGGCTGGTTATTATGGACAGAGGGAGCTGGTTATTATGGACAGGCGGGGCTGGTTATTATGGCCAGAGGGGGCTGGTTATTATGGACAGAGGGAGCTGGTTAATATGGTCAGAGGGGGCTGGTTATTATGGTCAGAGGGAGCTGGTTATTATGGACAGAGGGGGATGGTTATTGTGGACAGAGGGAGCTGGTTATTATCGACAGAGAGGGCTGGTTATTATGGACAGTGAGGGCTGGTTATTATGCACAGAGGGAGCTGGTAATTATGAACAGAGGGAGCTGGTTAATATGGTCAGAGGGGGATGGTTATTATGGACAGAGGGAGCTGGTTATTATGGAAAGGAGCTGGTTATTATGGACAGTGGGGACAGGTTATTATGGACAGAGGGAGCTGGTTATTATGGACAGAGGGAGCAGGTTATTATGGACAGAGGGAGCTGGTTATTATGGACAGAGGGAGCTGATTATTATGGGCAGAGTGGGCTGATTATTATGGACTGTGGGGACAGGTTATTATGGACAGAGGGAGCTGGTTATTATGGACAGAGGGAGCAGGTTATTATGGACAGAGGGAGCTGGTTATTATGGACAGAGGGAGCTGGTTATTATGGACAGAGTGAGCTGACTATTATGGGCAGAGTGGGCTGGTTATTATGGACAGTGGGGACAGGTTATTATGGACAGAGGGAGCAGGATATTATGGACAGAGGGAGCTGGTTATTATGGACAGAGCGAGCTGATTATTATGGGCAGAGTGGGCTGGTTATTATGGACAGTGGGGACTGGTTATTATGGACAGAGGGAGCTGGTTATTATGGACAGAGGGAGCAGGTTATTATGGACAGAGGAAGCTGATTATTATGGACAGAGCAAGCTGATTATTATGGACAGAGGGGACCGGTTATTATGGACAGAGGGAGCTGGTTATTATGGACAGTGGGGACAGGTTATTATGCACAGAGAGGGCTGGTTATTATGGACAGAGGGAGCAGGTTATTATGGCCAGAGGAAGCTGGTTATTATGCACAGAGGAAGCTGGTTATTATGCACAGAGGGGACTGGTTATTATGGACAGAGCGGACTGGTTATTATGGACAGAGCGGACTGGTTATTATGGACAGAGGGGACTGGTTATTATGCACAGAGGGGACTGGTTATTATGCACAGAGGGGACTGGTTATTATGGACAGAGGGAGCTGGTTATTATGGACAGAGGGGGCAGGTTATTATGGACAGTGAGGGCTGGTTATTATGGACAGAGGGAGCTGGTTATTATGGACAGGCGGGGCTGGTTATTATGGCCAGAGGGGGCTGGTTATTATGGACAGAGGGAGCTGGTTAATATGGTCAGAGGGGGCTGGTTATTATGGTCAGAGGGAGCTGGTTATTATGGACAGAGGGGGATGGTTATTGTGGACAGAGGGAGCTGGTTATTAATGGACAGTGGGGACAGGTTATTATGGACAGAGGGAGCTGGTTATTATGGACAGAGCGAGCTGGTAATTATGAACAGAGGGAGCTGGTTAATATGGTCAGAGGGGGATGGTTATTATGGACAGAGGGAGCTGGTTATTATGGAAAGGAGCTGGTTATTATGGACAGTGGGGACAGGTTATTATGGACAGAGGGAGCTGGTTATTATGGACAGAGGGAGCTGGTTATTATGGACAGAGCGAGCTGACTATTATGGGCAGAGTTGGCTGGTTATTATGGACAGTGGGGACAGGTTATTATGGACAGAGGGAGCAGGATATTATGGACAGAGGGAGCTGGTTATTATGGACAGAGCGAGCTGATTATTATGGGCAGAGTGGGCTGGTTATTATGGACAGTGGGGACAGGTTATTATGGACAGAGGGAGCTGGTTATTATGGCCAGAGGGGGCTGGTTATTATGGACAGAGGGAGCTGGTTATTATGGACAGAGGGAGCTGGTTATTATGGACAGAGCGAGCTGATTATTATGGGCAGAGTGGGCTGATTATTATGGACTGTGGGGACAGGTTATTATGGACAGAGGGAGCAGGTTATTATGGACAGAGGGAGCTGGTTATTATGGACAGAGTGAGCTGATTATTATGGGCAGAGGGGGCTGGTTATTATGGACAGAGGGGGATGGTTATTGTGGACAGAGGGAGCTGGTTATTATCGACAGAGAGGGCTGGTTATTATGGACAGTGAGGGCTGGTTATTATGGACAGAGGGAGCTGGTTATTGTGGAAAGGAGCTGGTTATTATGGACAGAGGGACCTGGTTATTATGGACAGAGAGGGCTGGTTATTATGGACAGAGGGGGCAGGTTATTATGGACAGTGGGGCCAGGTTATCATGGACAGAGGGGACAGGTTATTATGGGCACAGGGAGCTGGTTATTATGGACCGAGGGGGCTGGTTATTATGCACAGAGAGGGCTGGTTATTATGGACAGAGGGGGCTGGTTATTAATGGACAGTGGGGACAGGTTATTATGGACAGAGGGAGCTGGTTATTATGGACAGAGCGAGCAGGTTATTATGGACAGAGGGAGCTGATTATTATGGGCAGAGTGGGCTGGTTATTATGGACAGTGGGGACAGGTTATTATGGACAGAGGGAGCTGGTTATTATGGACAGAGGGAGCAGGTTATTATGGACAGAGGGAGCTGGTTATTATGGACAGTGGGAGCTGGTAATTATGGACAGAGGGGGCTGGTTATTATGGACAGTGGGGACAGGTTATTATGCACAGAGAGTGCTGGTTATTATGGACAGAGGGAGCAGGTTATTATGGACAGAGGGAGCTGGTTATTATGGACAGAGGGAGCAGGTTATTATGGACAGAGGGAGCTGGTTATTATGGACAGAGGGAGCTGGTTATTATGGACAGAGCGAGCTGATTATTATGGGCAGAGTGGGCTGATTATTATGGACAGTGGGGACAGGTTATTATGGACAGAGGGAGCAGGTTATTATGGACAGAGGGAGCTGGTTATTATGGACAGAGGGAGCTGGTTATTATGGACAGAGCGAGCTGATTATTATGGGCAGAGGGGGCTGGTTATTATGGACAGAGGGGGATGGTTATTGTGGACAGAGGGAGCTGGTTATTATCGACAGAGAGGGCTGGTTATTATGGACAGAGCGGGCTGGTTATTATGGACAGAGGGAGCTGGTATTTATGGACAGAGAGAGCCGGTTATTATGGACAGAAGGGACTGGTTATTATGGACAGAGGGAGCTGGTTATTATGGACAAAGGGAGCTGGTTATTATGGACAGAGGGGACAGGTTATTATGGACAGAGGGAGCTTGTTATTATGGACAGAGGGGTCTGGTTATTATGGACAGAGGGAGCTGGTTATTATGGAAAGGAGCTGGTTATTATGGACAGTGGGGACAGGTTATTATGGACAGAGGGAGCTGGTTATTATGGACAGAGGGAGCAGGTTATTATGGACAGAGGGAGCTGGTTATTATGGACAGAGGGAGCTGGTTATTATGGACAGAGCGAGCTGACTATTATGGGCAGAGTGGGCTGGTTATTATGGACAGTGGGGACAGGTTATTATGGACAGAGGGAGCAGGATATTATGGACAGAGGGAGCTGGTTATTATGGACAGAGCGAGCTGATTATTATGGGCAGAGTGGGCTGGTTATTATGGACAGTGGGGACAGGTTATTATGGACAGAGGGAGCTGGTTATTATGGACAGAGGGAGCAGGTTATTATGGACAGAGGAAGCTGATTATTATGGACAGAGCGAGCTGATTATTATGGACAGAGGGGACTGGTTATTATGGACAGAGGGGGCTGGTTATTATGGACAGTGGGGACAGGTTATTATGCACAGAGAGGGCTGGTTATTATGGACAGAGGGAGCTGGTTATTATGGCCAGAGGAAGCTGATTATTATGCACAGAGGAAGCTGGTTATTATGCACAGAGGGGACTGGTTATTATGGACAGAGCGGACTGGTTATTATGGACAGAGGGGACTGGTTATTATGGACAGAGGGGACTGGTTATTATGGACAGAGGGAGCTGGTTATTATGGACAGAGGGGGCAGGTTATGATGGACAGTGAGGGCTGGTTATTATGGACAGAGGGAGCTGGTTATTATGGACAGGCGGGGCTGGTTATTATGGCCAGAGGGGGCTGGTTATTATGGACAGAGGGAGCTGGTTAATATGGTCAGAGGGGGCTGGTTATTATGGACAGAGCGAGCTGATTATTATGGGCAGAGTGGGCTGATTATTATGGACAGTGGGGGCAGGTTATTATGGACAGAGGGAGCAGGTTATTATGGACAGAGGGAGCTGGTTATTATGGACAGAGCGAGCTGATTATTATGGGCAGAGGGGGCTGGTTATTATGGACAGAGGGGGATGGTTATTGTGGACAGAGGGAGCTGGTTATTATCGACAGAGAGGGCTGGTTATTATGGACAGTGAGGGCTGGTTATTATGGACAGAGGGAGCTGGTTATTGTGGAAAGGAACTGGTTATTATGGACAGAGGGACCTGGTTATTATGGACAGAGAGGGCTGGTTATTATGGACAGAGGGGGCAGGTTATTATGGACAGTGGGGCCAGGTTATCATGGACAGAGGGGACAGGTTATTATGGGCACAGGGAGCTGGTTATTATGGACCGAGGGGGCTGGTTATTATGGACAGAGGGAGCTTGTTATTATGGACAGAGGGGGCTGGTTATTAATGGACAGTGGGGACAGGTTATTATGGACAGAGGAAGCTGGTTATTATGGACAGAGCGAGCAGGTTATTATGGACAGAGGGAGCTGATTATTATGGGCAGAGTGGGCTGGTTATTATGGACAGTGGGGACAGGTTATTATGGACAGAGGGAGCTGGTTATTATGGACAGAGGGAGCAGGTTATTATGGACAGAGGGAGCTGGTTATTATGGACAGAGGGAGCTGGTTATTATGGACAGAGTGAGCTGACTATTATGGGCAGAGTGGGCTGGTTATTATGGACAGTGGGGACAGGTTATTATGGACAGAGGGAGCAGGATATTATGGACAGAGGGAGCTGGTTATTATGGACAGAGCGAGCTGATTATTATGGGCAGAGTGGGCTGGTTATTATGGACAGTGGGGACTGGTTATTATGGACAGAGGGAGCTGGTTATTATGGACAGAGGGAGCAGGTTATTATGGACAGAGGAAGCTGATTATTATGGACAGAGCAAGCTGATTATTATGGACAGAGGGGACCGGTTATTATGGACAGAGGGAGCTGGTTATTATGGACAGTGGGGACAGGTTATTATGCACAGAGAGGGCTGGTTATTATGGACAGAGGGAGCAGGTTATTATGGCCAGAGGAAGCTGGTTATTATGCACAGAGGAAGCTGGTTATTATGCACAGAGGGGACTGGTTATTATGGACAGAGCGGACTGGTTATTATGGACAGAGGGGACTGGTTATTATGCACAGAGGGGACTGGTTATTATGCACAGAGGGGACTGGTTATTATGGACAGAGGGAGCTGGTTATTATGGACAGAGGGGGCAGGTTATTATGGACAGTGAGGGCTGGTTATTATGGACAGAGGGAGCTGGTTATTATGGACAGGCGGGGCTGGTTATTATGGCCAGAGGGGGCTGGTTATTATGGACAGAGGGAGCTGGTTAATATGGTCAGAGGGGGCTGGTTATTATGGTCAGAGGGAGCTGGTTATTATGGACAGAGGGGGATGGTTATTGTGGACAGAGGGAGCTGGTTATTAATGGACAGTGGGGACAGGTTATTATGGACAGAGGGAGCTGGTTATTATGGACAGAGCGAGCTGGTAATTATGAACAGAGGGAGCTGGTTAATATGGTCAGAGGGGGATGGTTATTATGGACAGAGGGAGCTGGTTATTATGGAAAGGAGCTGGTTATTATGGACAGTGGGGACAGGTTATTATGGACAGAGGGGACTGGTTATTATGGACAGAGGGGACTGGTTATTATGCACAGAGGGGACTGGTTATTATGCACAGAGGGGACTGGTTATTATGGACAGAGGGAGCTGGTTATTATGGACAGAGGGGGCAGGTTATTATGGACAGTGAGGGCTGGTTATTATGGACAGAGGGAGCTGGTTATTATGGACAGGCGGGGCTGGTTATTATGGCCAGAGGGGGCTGGTTATTATGGACAGAGGGAGCTGGTTAATATGGTCAGAGGGGGCTGGTTATTATGGTCAGAGGGAGCTGGTTATTATGGACAGAGGGGGATGGTTATTGTGGACAGAGGGAGCTGGTTATTAATGGACAGTGGGGACAGGTTATTATGGACAGAGGGAGCTGGTTATTATGGACAGAGCGAGCTGGTAATTATGAACAGAGGGTGCTGGTTAATATGGTCAGAGGGGGATGGTTATTATGGACAGAGGGAGCTGGTTATTATGGAAAGGAGCTGGTTATTATGGACAGTGGGGACAGGTTATTATGGACAGAGGGAGCTGGTTATTATGGACAGAGGGAGCTGGTTATTATGGACAGAGCGAGCTGACTATTATGGGCAGAGTGGGCTGGTTATTATGGACAGTGGGGACAGGTTATTATGGACAGAGGGAGCAGGATATTATGGACAGAGGGAGCTGGTTATTATGGACAGAGCGAGCTGATTATTATGGGCAGAGTGGGCTGGTTATTATGGACAGTGGGGACAGGTTATTATGGACAGAGGGAGCTGGTTATTATGGCCAGAGGGGGCTGGTTATTATGGACAGAGGGAGCTGGTTATTATGGACAGAGGGAGCTGGTTATTATGGACAGAGCGAGCTGATTATTATGGGCAGAGTGGGCTGATTATTATGGACTGTGGGGACAGGTTATTATGGACAGAGGGAGCAGGTTATTATGGACAGAGGGAGCTGGTTATTATGGACAGAGTGAGCTGATTATTATGGGCAGAGGGGGCTGGTTATTATGGACAGAGGGAGCTGGTTATTAATGGACAGTGGGGACAGGTTATTATGGACAGAGGAAGCTGGTTATTATGGACAGAGCGAGCAGGTTATTATGGACAGAGGGAGCTGATTATTATGGGCAGAGTGGGCTGGTTATTATGGACAGTGGGGACAGGTTATTATGGACAGAGGGAGCTGGTTATTATGGACAGAGGGAGCAGGTTATTATGGACAGAGGGAGCTGGTTATTATGGACAGAGGGAGCTGGTTATTATGGACAGAGCGAGCTGACTATTATGGGCAGAGTGGGCTGGTTATTATGGACAGTGGGGACAGGTTATTATGGACAGAGGGAGCAGGATATTATGGACAGAGGGAGCTGGTTATTATGGACAGAGCGAGCTGATTATTATGGGCAGAGTGGGCTGGTTATTATGGACAGTGGGGACTGGTTATTATGGACAGAGGGAGCTGGTTATTATGGACAGAGGGAGCAGGTTATTATGGACAGAGGAAGCTGATTATTATGGACAGAGCAAGCTGATTATTATGGACAGAGGGGACCGGTTATTATGGACAGAGGGAGCTGGTTATTATGGACAGTGGGGACAGGTTATTATGCACAGAGAGGGCTGGTTATTATGGACAGAGGGAGCAGGTTATTATGGCCAGAGGAAGTTGGTTATTATGCACAGAGGAAGCTGGTTATTATGCACAGAGGGGACTGGTTATTATGGACAGAGCGGACTGGTTATTATGGACAGAGGGGACTGGTTATTATGCACAGAGGGGACTGGTTATTATGGACAGAGGGAGCTGGTTATTATGGACAGAGGGGGCAGGTTATTATGGACAGTGAGGGCTGGTTATTATGGACAGAGGGAGCTGGTTATTATGGACAGGCGGGGCTGGTTATTATGGCCAGAGGGGGCTGGTTATTATGGACAGAGGGAGCTGGTTAATATGGTCAGAGGGGGCTGGTTATTATGGTCAGAGGGAGCTGGTTATTATGGACAGAGGGGGATGGTTATTGTGGACAGAGGGAGCTGGTTATTAATGGACAGTGGGGACAGGTTATTATGGACAGAGGGAGCTGGTTATTATGGACAGAGCGAGCTGGTAATTATGAACAGAGGGAGCTGGTTAATATGGTCAGAGGGGGATGGTTATTATGGACAGAGGGAGCTGGTTATTATGGAAAGGAGCTGGTTATTATGGACAGTGGGGACAGGTTATTATGGACAGAGGGAGCTGGTTATTATGGACAGAGGGAGCTGGTTATTATGGACAGAGCGAGCTGACTATTATGGGCAGAGTGGGCTGGTTATTATGGACAGTGGGGACAGGTTATTATGGACAGAGGGAGCAGGATATTATGGACAGAGGGAGCTGGTTATTATGGACAGAGCGAGCTGATTATTATGGGCAGAGTGGGCTGGTTATTATGGACAGTGGGGACAGGTTATTATGGACAGAGGGAGCTGGTTATTATGGCCAGAGGGGGCTGGTTATTATGGACAGAGGGAGCTGGTTATTATGGACAGAGGGAGCTGGTTATTATGGACAGAGCGAGCTGATTATTATGGGCAGAGTGGGCTGGTTATTATGGACAGTGGGGACAGGTTATTATGGACAGAGGGAGCAGGATATTATGGACAGAGGGAGCTGGTTATTATGGACAGAGCGAGCTGATTATTATGGGCAGAGTGGGCTGGTTATTATGGACAGTGGGGACAGGTTATTATGGACAGAGGGAGCAGGTTATTATGGACAGAGGGGGCTGGTTATTATGGACAGAGCGAGCTGATTATTATGGACAGAGGGGACTGGTTATTATGCACAGAGGGGACTGGTTATTATGGACAGAGGGGACTGGTTATTATGGACAGAGGGAGCTGGTTATTATGGACAGAGGGGGCAGGTTATTATGAACAGTGAGGGCTGGTTATTATGGACAGAGGGAGCTGGTTATTATGGACAGGCGGGGCTGGTTATTATGGCCAAAGGGGGCTGGTTATTATGGACAGAGGGAGCTGGTTAATATGGTCAGAGGGGGCTGGTTATTATGGTCAGAGGGAGCTGGTTATTATGGACAGAGGGGGATGGTTATTGTGGACAGAGGGAGCTGGTTATTATCGACAGAGAGGGCTGGTTATTATGGACAGTGAGGGCTGGTTATTATGCACAGAGGGAGCTGGTAATTATGAACAGAGGGAGCTGGTTAATATGGTCAGAGGGGGATGGTTATTATGGACAGAGGGAGCTGGTTATTATGGAAAGGAGCTGGTTATTATGGACAGTGGGGACAGGTTATTATGGACAGAGGGAGCTGGTTATTATGGACAGAGGGAGCAGGTTATTATGGACAGAGGGAGCTGGTTATTATGGACAGAGGGAGCTGATTATTATGGGCAGAGTGGGCTGATTATTATGGACTGTGGGGACAGGTTATTATGGACAGAGGGAGCAGGTTATTATGGACAGAGGGAGCTGGTTATTATGGACAGAGTGAGCTGATTATTATGGGCAGAGGGGGCTGGTTATTATGGACAGAGGGGGATGGTTATTATGGACAGAGCGAGCTGATTATTATGGACAGAGGGGACTGGTTATTATGGACAGAGGGAGCTGGTTATTATGGACAGAGGGGGCAGGTTATTATGAACAGTGAGGGCTGGTTATTATGGACAGAGGGAGCTGGTTATTATGGACAGGCGGGGCTGGTTATTATGGCCAGAGGGGGCTGGTTATTATGGACAGAGGGAGCTGGTTAATATGGTCAGAGGGGGCTGGTTATTATGGTCAGAGGGAGCTGGTTATTATGGACAGAGGGGGATGGTTATTGTGGACAGAGGGAGCTGGTTATTATCGACAGAGAGGGCTGGTTATTATGGACAGTGAGGGCTGGTTATTATGCACAGAGGGAGCTGGTAATTATGAACAGAGGGAGCTGGTTAATATGGTCAGAGGGGGATGGTTATTATGGACAGAGGGAGCTGGTTATTATGGAAAGGAGCTGGTTATTATGGACAGTGGGGACAGGTTATTATGGACAGAGGGAGCTGGTTATTATGGACAGAGGGAGCAGGTTATTATGGACAGAGGGAGCTGGTTATTATGGACAGAGGGAGCTGATTATTATGGGCAGAGTGGGCTGATTATTATGGACTGTGGGGACAGGTTATTATGGACAGAGGGAGCAGGTTATTATGGACAGAGGGAGCTGGTTATTATGGACAGAGTGAGCTGATTATTATGGGCAGAGGGGGCTGGTTATTATGGACAGAGGGGGATGGTTATTGTGGACAGAGGGAGCTGGTTATTATCGACAGAGAGAGCTGGTTATTATGGACAGTGAGGGCTGGTTATTATGGACAGAGGGAGCTGGTTATTGTGGAAAGGAGCTGGTTATTATGGACAGAGGGACCTGGTTATTATGGACAGAGAGGGCTGGTTATTATGGACAGAGGGGGCAGGTTATTATGGACAGTGGGGCCAGGTTATCATGGACAGAGGGGACAGGTTATTATGGGCACAGGGAGCTGGTTATTATGGACCGAGGGGGCTGGTTATTATGCACAGAGAGGGCTGGTTATTATGGACAGAGGGGGCTGGTTATTAATGGACAGTGGGGACAGGTTATTATGGACAGAGGGAGCTGGTTATTATGGACAGAGCGAGCAGGTTATTATGGACAGAGGGAGCTGATTATTATGGGCAGAGTGGGCTGGTTATTATGGACAGTGGGGACAGGTTATTATGGACAGAGGGAGCTGGTTATTATGGACAGAGGGAGCAGGTTATTATGGACAGAGGGAGCTGGTTATTATGGACAGTGGGAGCTGGTAATTATGGACAGAGGGGGCTGGTTATTATGGACAGTGGGGACAGGTTATTATGCACAGAGAGTGCTGGTTATTATGGACAGAGGGAGCAGGTTATTATGGACAGAGGGAGCTGGTTATTATGGACAGAGGGAGCAGGTTATTATGGACAGAGGGAGCTGGTTATTATGGACAGAGGGAGCTGGTTATTATGGACAGAGCGAGCTGATTATTATGGGCAGAGTGGGCTGATTATTATGGACAGTGGGGACAGGTTATTATGGACAGAGGGAGCAGGTTATTATGGACAGAGGGAGCTGGTTATTATGGACAGAGCGAGCTGATTATTATGGGCAGAGGGGGCTGGTTATTATGGACAGAGGGGGATGGTTATTGTGGACAGAGGGAGCTGGTTATTATCGACAGAGAGGGCTGGTTATTATGGACAGAGCGGGCTGGTTATTATGGACAGAGGGAGCTGGTATTTATGGACAGAGAGAGCCGGTTATTATGGACAGAAGGGACTGGTTATTATGGACAGAGGGAGCTGGTTATTATGGACAAAGGGAGCTGGTTATTATGGACAGAGGGGACAGGTTATTATGGACAGAGGGAGCTTGTTATTATGGACAGAGGGGTCTGGTTATTATGGACAGAGGGAGCTGGTTATTATGGAAAGGAGCTGGTTATTATGGACAGTGGGGACAGGTTATTATGGACAGAGGGAGCTGGTTATTATGGACAGAGGGAGCAGGTTATTATGGACAGAGGGAGCTGGTTATTATGGACAGAGGGAGCTGGTTATTATGGACAGAGCGAGCTGACTATTATGGGCAGAGTGGGCTGGTTATTATGGACAGTGGGGACAGGTTATTATGGACAGAGGGAGCAGGATATTATGGACAGAGGGAGCTGGTTATTATGGACAGAGCGAGCTGATTATTATGGGCAGAGTGGGCTGGTTATTATGGACAGTGGGGACAGGTTATTATGGACAGAGGGAGCTGGTTATTATGGACAGAGGGAGCAGGTTATTATGGACAGAGGAAGCTGATTATTATGGACAGAGCGAGCTGATTATTATGGACAGAGGGGACTGGTTATTATGGACAGAGGGGGCTGGTTATTATGGACAGTGGGGACAGGTTATTATGCACAGAGAGGGCTGGTTATTATGGACAGAGGGAGCTGGTTATTATGGCCAGAGGAAGCTGATTATTATGCACAGAGGAAGCTGGTTATTATGCACAGAGGGGACTGGTTATTATGGACAGAGCGGACTGGTTATTATGGACAGAGGGGACTGGTTATTATGGACAGAGGGGACTGGTTATTATGGACAGAGGGGACTGGTTATTATGGACAGAGGGGACTGGTTATTATGGACAGAGGGAGCTGGTTATTATGGACAGAGGGGGCAGGTTATTATGGACAGTGAGGGCTGGTTATTATGGACAGAGGGAGCTGGTTATTATGGACAGGCGGGGCTGGTTATTATGGCCAGAGGGGGCTGGTTATTATGGACAGAGGGAGCTGGTTAATATGGTCAGAGGGGGCTGGTTATTATGGACAGAGCGAGCTGATTATTATGAGCAGAGTGGGCTGATTATTATGGACAGTGGGGGCAGGTTATTATGGACAGAGGGAGCAGGTTATTATGGACAGAGGGAGCTGGTTATTATGGACAGAGCGAGCTGATTATTATGGGCAGAGGGGGCTGGTTATTATGGACAGAGGGGGATGGTTATTGTGGACAGAGGGAGCTGGTTATTATCGACAGAGAGGGCTGGTTATTATGGACAGTGAGGGCTGGTTATTATGGACAGAGGGAGCTGGTTATTGTGGAAAGGAGCTGGTTATTATGGACAGAGGGACCTGGTTATTATGGACAGAGAGGGCTGGTTATTATGGACAGAGGGGGCAGGTTATTATGGACAGTGGGGCCAGGTTATCATGGACAGAGGGGACAGGTTATTATGGGCACAGGGAGCTGGTTATTATGGACCGAGGGGGCTGGTTATTATGGACAGAGGGAGCTGGTTATTATGGACAGAGGGAGCTGGTTAATATGGTCAGAGGGGGCTGGTTATTATGGTCATAGGGAGCTGGTTATTATGGACAGAGGGGGATGGTTATTGTGGACAGAGGGAGCTGGTTATTATCGACAGAGAGGGATGGTTATTATGGACAGTGAGGGCTGGTTATTATGCACAGAGGGAGCTGGTAATTATGAACAGAGGGAGCTGGTTAATATGGTCAGAGGGGGATGGTTATTATGGACAGAGGGAGCTGGTTATTATGGAAAGGAGCTGGTTATTATGGACAGTGGGGACAGGTTATTATGGACAGAGGGAGCTGGTTATTATGGACAGAGGGAGCAGGTTATTATGGACAGAGGGAGCTGGTTATTATGGACAGAGGGAGCTGGTTATTATGGACAGAGCGAGCTGATTATTATGGGCAGAGTGGGCTGATTATTATGGACAGTGGGGACAGGTTATTATGGACAGAGGGAGCAGGTTATTATGGACAGAGGGAGCTGGTTATTATGGACAGAGCGAGCTGATTATGATGGGCAGAGGGGGCTGGTTATTATGGACAGAGGGGGATGGTTATTGTGGACAGAGGGAGCTGGTTATTATCGACAGAGAGGGCTGGTTATTATGGACAGTGAGGGCTGGTTATTATGGACAGAGGGAGCTGGTTATTATGGCCAGAGGAAGCTGGTTATTATGCACAGAGGAAGCTGGTTATTATGCACAGAGGGGACTGGTTATTATGGACAGAGTGGGCTGGTTATTATGGACAGTGGGGACAGGTTATTATGGACAGAGGGAGCTGGTTATTATGGACAGAGGGAGCAGGTTATTATGGACAGAGGGAGCTGGTTATTATGGACAGAGGGAGCTGGTTATTATGGACAGAGGGAGCTGGTTATTATGGACAGAGCGAGCTGACTATTATGGGCAGAGTGGGCTGGTTATTATGGACAGTGGGGACAGGTTATTATGGACAGAGGGAGCAGGATATTATGGACAGAGGGAGCTGGTTATTATGGACAGAGCGAGCTGGTTATTATGGACAGTGAGGGCTGGTTATTATGGACAGAGGGAGCTGGTTATTATGGACAGGCGGGGCTGGTTAGTATGGCCAGAGGGGGCTGGTTATTATGGACAGAGGGAGCTGGTTAATATGGTCAGAGGGGGCTGGTTATTATGGTCAGAGGGAGCTGGTTATTATGGACAGAGGGGGATGGTTATTGTGGACAGAGGGAGCTGGTTATTATCGACAGAGAGGGCTGGTTATTATGGACAGTGAGGGCTGGTTATTATGCACAGAGGGAGCTGGTAATTATGAACAGAGGGAGCTGGTTAATATGGTCAGAGGGGGATGGTTATTATGGACAGAGGGAGCTGGTTATTATGGAAAGGAGCTGGTTATTATGGACAGTGGGGACAGGTTATTATGGACAGAGGGAGCTGGTTATTATGGACAGAGGGAGCAGGTTATTATGGACAGAGGGAGCTGGTTATTATGGACAGAGGGAGCTGGTTATTATGGACAGAGCGAGCTGATTATTATGGGCAGAGTGGGCTGATTCTTCTGGACAGTGGGGACAGGTTATTATGGACAGAGGGAGCAGGTTATTATGGACAGAGCGAGCTGGTTATTATGGACAGAGCGAGCTGATTATTATGGGCAGAGGGGGCTGGTTATTATGGACAGAGGGGGATGGTTATTGTGGACAGAGGGAGCTGGTTATTATCGACAGAGAGGGCTGGTTATTATGGACAGTGAGGGCTGGTTATTATGGACAGAGGGAGCTGGTTATTGTGGAAAGGAGCTGGTTATTATGGACAGAGGGACCTGGTTATTATGGACAGAGAGCGCTGGTTATTATGGACAGAGGGGGCAGGTTATTATGGACAGTGGGGCCAGGTTATCATGGACAGAGGGGACAGGTTATTATGGGCACAGGGAGCTGGTTATTATGGACCGAGGGGGCTGGTTATTATGCACAGAGAGGGCTGGTTATTATGGACAGAGGGGGCTGGTTATTAATGGACAGTGGGGACAGGTTATTATGGACAGAGGGAGCTGGTTATTATGGACAGAGCGAGCAGGTTATTATGGACAGAGCGAGCTGATTATTATGGGCAGAGTGGGCTGGTTATTATGGACAGTGGGGACAGGTTATTATGGACAGAGGGAGCTGGTTATTATGGACAGAGGGAGCAGGTTATTATGGACAGAGGGAGCTGGTTATTATGGACAGAGGGAGCTGGTTATTATGGACAGAGCGAGCTGACTATTATGGGCAGAGTGGGCTGGTTATTATGGACAGTGGGGACAGGTTATTATGGACAGAGGGAGCAGGATATTATGGACAGAGCGAGCTGGTTATTATGGACAGAGCGAGCTGATTATTATGGGCAGAGTGGGCTGGTTATTATGGACAGTGGGGACAGGTTATTATGGACAGAGGGAGCAGGATATTATGGACAGAGGGAGCTGGTTATTATGGACAGAGGGAGCTGGTTATTATGGACAGAGCGAGCTGACTATTATGGGCAGAGTGGGCTGGTTATTATGGACAGTGGGGACAGGTTATTATGGACAGAGGGAGCAGGATATTATGGACAGAGGGAGCTGGTTATTATGGACAGAGGGAGCTGGTTATTATGGACAGAGGGAGCTGGTTATTATAGACAGAGGGAGCTGGTCATTATGGACAGAGGGGGCTGGTTATTATGGACAGAGCGAGCTGGTTATTATGGACAGAGGGAGCTGGTTATTATGGACAGAGGGAGCTGGTTATTATGGACAGAGGGAGCAGGTTATTATGGACAGAGGGGGCTGGTTATTATGGACAGTGGGAGCTGGTAATTATGGACAGAGGGAGCTGGTTATTATGGACAGAGGGGGATGGTTATTATGGACAGAGGGAGCTGGTATTTATGGACAGAGGGGGCTGGTTATTATGGACAGTGGGGACAGGTTATTATGCACAGAGAGGGCTGGTTATTATGGACAGAGGGAGCAGGTTATTATGGACAGAGGGAGCTGGTTATTATGGACAGAGGGAGCTGGTTATTATGGACAGAGCGAGCTGATTATTATGGGCAGAGTGGGCTGATTATTATGGACAGTGGGGACAGGTTATTATGGACAGAGGGAGCAGGTTATTATGGACAGAGGGAGCTGGTTATTATGGACAGAGCGAGCTGATTATTATGGGCAGAGTGGGCTGGTTATTATGGACAGTGGGGACAGGTTATTATGGACAGAGGGAGCTGGTTATTATGGACAGAGGGAGCAGGTTATTATGGACAGAGGGGGCTGGTTATTATGGACAGAGGGAGCTGGTATTTATGGACAGAGAGAGCCGGTTATTATGGACAGAAGGGACTGGTTATTATGGACAGAGGGAGCTGGTTATTATGGACAAAGGGAGCTGGCTATTATGGACAGAGGGGACTGGTTATTATGGACAGAGGGAGCTGGTTATTATGGACAGAGGGGGCAGGTTATTATGGACAGTGAGGGCTGGTTATTATGGACAGAGGGAGCTGGTTATTATGGACAGGCGGGGCTGGTTATTATGGACAGAGGGGGCTGGTTATTATGGACAGAGGGAGCTGGTTAATATGGTCAGAGGGGGCTGGTTATTATGGTCAGAGGGAGCTGGTTATTATGGACAGAGGGGGATGGTTATTGTGGACAGAGGGAGCTGGTTATTATCGACAGAGAGGGCTGGTTATTATGGACAGTGAGGGCTGGTTATTATGCACAGAGGGAGCTGGTAATTATGAACAGAGGGAGCTGGTTAATATGGTCAGAGGGGGATGGTTATTATGGACAGAGGGAGCTGGTTATTATGGAAAGGAGCTGGTTATTATGGACAGTGGGGACAGGTTATTATGGACAGAGGGAGCTGGTTATTATGGACAGAGGGAGCAGGTTATTATGGACAGAGGGAGCTGGTTATTATGGACAGAGGGAGCTGGTTATTATGGACAGAGGGAGATGGTTATTATGGACAGAGCGAGCTGATTATTATGGGCAGAGTGGGCTGATTATTATGGACAGTGGGGACAGGTTATTATGGACAGAGGGAGCAGGTTATTATGGACAGAGCGAGCTGGTTATTATGGACAGAGCGAGCTGATTATTATGGGCAGAGGGGGCTGGTTATTATGGACAGAGGGGGATGGTTATTGTGGACAGAGGGAGCTGTTTATTATCGACAGAGAGGGCTGGTTATTATGGACAGTGAGGGCTGGTTATTATGGACAGAGGGAGCTGGTTATTGTGGAAAGGAGCTGGTTATTATGGACAGAGGGACCTGGTTATTATGGACAGAGAGGGCTGGTTATTATGGACAGAGGGGGCAGGTTATTATGGACAGTGGGGCCAGGTTATCATGGACAGAGGGGACAGGTTATTATGGGCACAGGGAGCTGGTTATTATGGACCGAGGGGGCTGGTTATTATGCACAGAGAGGGCTGGTTATTATGGACAGAGGGAGCTGGTTATTATGGACCGAGGGGGCTGGTTATTATGCACAGAGAGGGCTGATTATTATGGATAGAGGGCACTGGTTATTATGGACAGAGGGGGTTGGTTATTATGGACAGAGCGGGCTGGTTATTATGGACAGAGGAAGCTGGTTATTATGGACAGAGGGGACTGGTTATTATGGACAGAGGGAGCTGGTTATTATGGACAGAGGGGGCAGGTTATTATGGACAGTGAGGGCTGGTTATTATGGACAGAGGGAGCTGGTTATTATGGACAGGCGGGGCTGGTTATTATGGACAGAGGGGGCTGGTTATTATGGACAGAGGGAGCTGGTTAATATGGTCAGAGGGGGCTGGTTATTATGGTCAGAGGGAGCTGGTTATTATGGACAGAGGGGGATGGTTATTGTGGACAGAGGGAGCTGGTTATTATCGACAGAGAGGGCTGGTTATTATGGACAGTGAGGGCTGGTTATTATGCACAGAGGGAGCTGGTAATTATGAACAGAGGGAGCTGGTTAATATGGTCAGAGGGGGATGGTTATTATGGACAGAGGGAGCTGGTTATTATGGAAAGGAGCTGGTTATTATGGACAGTGGGGACAGGTTATTATGGACAGAGGGAGCTGGTTATTATGGACAGAGGGAGCAGGTTATTATGGACAGAGGGAGCTGGTTATTATGGACAGAGGGAGATGGTTATTATGGACAGAGCGAGCTGATTATTATGGGCAGAGTGGGCTGATTATTATGGACAGTGGGGACAGGTTATTATGGACAGAGGGAGCAGGTTATTATGGACAGAGCGAGCTGGTTATTATGGACAGAGCGAGCTGATTATTATGGGCAGAGGGGGCTGGTTATTATGGACAGAGGGGGATGGTTATTGTGGACAGAGGGAGCTGTTTATTATCGACAGAGAGGGCTGGTTATTATGGACAGTGAGGGCTGGTTATTATGGACAGAGGGAGCTGGTTATTGTGGAAAGGAGCTGGTTATTATGGACAGAGGGACCTGGTTATTATGGACAGAGAGGGCTGGTTATTATGGACAGAGGGGGCAGGTTATTATGGACAGTGGGGCCAGGTTATCATGGACAGAGGGGACAGGTTATTATGGGCACAGGGAGCTGGTTATTATGGACCGAGGGGGCTGGTTATTATGCACAGAGAGGGCTGGTTATTATGGACAGAGGGAGCTGGTTATTATGGACCGAGGGGGCTGGTTATTATGCACAGAGAGGGCTGATTATTATGGATAGAGGGCACTGGTTATTATGGACAGAGGGGGTTGGTTATTATGGACAGAGCGGGCTGGTTATTATGGACAGAGGAAGCTGGTTATTATGGACAGTGGGGACAGGTTATTATGGACAGAGGGAGCTGGTTATTATGGACAGCGGGAGCTGGTTATTATGGACAGAGGGAGCAGGTTATTATGGACAGAGGGAGCTGGTTATTATGGACCGAGGGGGCTGGTTATTATGCACAGAGAGGGCTGATTATTATGGATAGAGGGCACTGGTTATTATGGACAGAGGGGGTTGGTTATTATGGACAGAGCGGGCTGGTTATTATGGACAGAGGAAGCTGGTTATTATGGACAGTGGGGACAGGTTATTATGGACAGAGGGAGCTGGTTATTATGGACAGCGGGAGCTGGTTATTATGGACAGAGGGAGCAGGTTATTATAGACAGAGGGAGCTGGTTATTATGGACAGAGGGAGCTGGTTATTATGGACAGAGGGAGTTGCTTATTATGGGCAGAGTGGGCTGGTTATTATGGACAGTGGGGACAGGTTATTATGGACAGAGGGGGCTGGTTATTATGGACAGAGAGGGCTGGTTTTAATGGACAGAGGGCACTGGTTATTATGGACAGAGGGGGCTGGTTATTGTGGACAGAGGGAGCTGGTTATTATGCACAGAGAGTGCTGGTTATTATGGACAGAGGGAGCTGGTTATTATGGACAGTGGGAGCTGGTTATTATGGACAGAGGGAGCTGGTTATTATGGACAGAGGGGGCTGGTTATTATGGACAGTGAGGGCTGGTTATTTTGGACAGAGGGAGCTGGTTATTATGGACAAAGTGGGCTGGTTATTATGGACAGAGGGAGCTGGTTATTATGGACAGAGGGAGCTGGTTATTATGGACAGAGGGGGCAGGTTATTATGGACAGAGGGAGCTGGTTATTATGGACAGAGGAAGCTGGTTATTATGGACAGAGGGGGATGGTTATTATGGACAGAGCGGACTGGTTATTATTTATGGAGAGTTCACTGTAGTTCCTCTCCTCCATTTTCAGGCTTTGAATGAGTCACTGAATCGTTTGGAGCGAAAATGTTGTGAAGGGGTAAGTCATTATTCAGAGTCTGATGTCTGAGTGAATGGGTGGGTTTGTGTTTTGTGTATGTGCCTAGTGTGTCTGTGACGTTAGTGTGTCTGTGGCGTTAGTGTGTCTGTGGCGTTAGTGTGTCTGTGGCGTTAGTGTGTGTGGGGGTTTGGTGTCTGGGGGGTTGGTGTGTGTGTGGGGTGGTTGGTGTGTGTGTGGGGGTGTTGGTGTGTATGGGAGGTTGGTGTGTGTGGGGGGGTTGGTGTGTGGGGGGGGGCGGTTGGTGTGTGTGGGGGGTTGGTGTGTGGGGGGGTTGGTGTGTGGGGGGGTTGGTGTGTGGGGGTGTTGGTGTGTATGGGAGGTTGGTGTGTGTGGGGGGGTTGGTGTGTGGGGGGGTTGGTGTGTGGGGGGGTTGGTGTGTGGGGGGTGTTGGTGTGTATGGGAGGTTGGTGTGTGTGGGGGGGTTGGTGTGTGGGGGGGTTGGTGTATGGGGGGTGTTGGTGTGTATGGGAGGTTGGTGTGTGTGTGGGGGGTTAATGTGTCTGTGGGGTAATTGTGTGTGTGTGGGGGGCTGGTGTGTGTGGGGGGGTGTTGGTGTGTGGGGGGTGGTTAGAGTCTGTGTGTGGGGTTAGTGTGTGTGTGGTGTTACTGTGTGTGTGCGGAATTGGTGTGTGTGTGGTGTTACTGTGTGGGGGGGGGGTTAGTGTGTGTATGTGGTGTTACTGTGTGTGTGGTGTTACTGTGTGCGGGGGGGGGTTAGTGTGTGTATGTGGTGTTACTGTGTGGGGGGGGGTTAGTGTGTGTATGTGGTGTTACTGTGTGGGGGGGGGGTTAGTGTGTGTATGTGGTGTTACTGTGTGTGTGGTTTTACTGTGTGTGTGTGGGGGGGTTGGTGTGTGTGGGGTGGGTGTGTTTGTGTGGGGGGGGGTTAGTGTGTGTGTGGTGTTACTGTGTGTGGGGTGGGTGTGTTTGTGTGGGGGGGGGTTAGTGTGTGTGTGGTGTTACTGTGTGTGGGGTGGGTGTGTTTGTGTGGGGGGGGGGTTAGTGTGTGGTGTTACTGTGTGTGTGTGGGGTTGGTGTGTGTGGTGTTCCTGTGTGTGTGATGGGGGTTGGTGTGTGGGGGGGGGTTAGTGTGTGTGGGGGGTGGTTAGTGTGTGTGTGTGGGGTGGGTGTGTGTGTGGTGTTCCTGTGTGTGTGATGGGGGTTGGTGTGTGGGGGGGGGTTAGTGTGTGTGGGGGGTGGTTAGTGTGTGTGTGTGTGGGGGTGGGTGTGTGTGTGGAGGGTTTAGTGTGTGTGTGGTGTTACTGTGTGTGGGGGGGTTCGTGTGTGTATGTGGTGTTACTGTGTGTGGGGTGGGGGGGTGTGTGTGTGGGGGGTTTAGTGTGTGGTGTTACTGTGTGTGTGTGGGGGGTTGGTGTGTGGGGGGGGTTAGTGTGTGTGGTGTTAGTGTGTGTGTGTGGGGGGTTGGTGTGTGGGGGGGGTTAGTGTGTGTGGTGTTAGTGTGTGTGTGAGGGGGGTTGGTGTGTGGGGGTGGTTAGTGTGTGTGGGGGTGGTTAGTGTGTGTGTGTGGTGTTACTGTGTGGGGGGGTTAGTGTGTGTATGTGGTGTTACTGTGTGGGGGGGTTAGTGTGTGTATGTGGTGTTACTGTGTGGGGGGGTTAGTGTGTGTATGTGGTGTTACTGTGTGGGGGGGGTTAGTGTGTGTATGTGGTGTTACTGTGTGGGGGGGGTTAGTGTGTGTGTGTGGTGTTACTGTGTGTGTGGGGTTGGTGTGTGTGTGTGGTGTTACTGTGTGGGGGGGTTAGTGTGTGTATGTGGTGTTACTGTGTGGGGGGGGTTAGTGTGTGTGTGGTGTTACTGTGTGTGGGGGGGTTAGTGTATGTGTGGTGTTACTGTGTGGGGGGGGTTAGTGTGTGTGGGGGGTTAGTGTACGTGTGTGTGTGGGGTTGGTGTGTGTGTATGTGTGTATGGGGGGGTTAGTGTGTGTGATGTTAGTGTGTGTGGGGTTGGTGTGTGCGTGTGTGTGTGGGGTTGGTGTGTGTGGGGGGGGGGTTTGGTGTGTGTGTGGTGTTACTGTGCGTGGGGTGTGTGTGGGGGGATTAGTGTGTGTGTGGTGTTACTGTGTGTGTGGGGTTGGTGTGGGGGGGTGGGTTAGTGTTTGTGTGTGGGGTTGGTGAGTGTGTGTGTATATCTGTGTGTGCGTGGGGGTTAGTGTGTGTGTGGTGTTACTGTATGTGTGTGGGGTTGGTGTGTGTGGGGGGGTTAGTGTATGTGTGTAGGGGTTTGTGTATGTGTGTGTGAGATGTTACTGTGTGTGGGGGGGGTTGTTGTGTGTATGTGGGGGGAGAATTAGTGTGTGTGGGGGATTAGTGTGTGTGTGGTGTTACTGTGTGTGTGGGGGGGTTGGTGTGTGTGTGTGGGGGGGGGGCTAGTGTGTATGTGTGGTGTTATTGTGTGTGTGGGGGGAGTTGGTGTGTGTGTGGGGGAGGGTTTGTATATGTGTGTGTGTAATATTACTGTGGGGGGGTTAGTGTGTGTGTGTGTGGGGGGGGGTTAGTGTGTGTGTGTGTGTGTGGGGTTGGTGTGTGTGTGTGGGGGGGTTAGTGTGTGTGTGTGTGGTGTTACTGTGTGTGTGGGGGGTTGGTGTGTGTGTGGAGGGGTTTATGTATGTGTGTGTGTGGTCTAACTGTGTGTGGGGGGGTTGGTGTGTGTGTGGAGGGGTTTGTGTATGTGTATGTGCTGTTACTGTGTGTGGGGGGGGGTTAGTGTGTGTGGGAGGTGTTGGTCTGTGTGGGAGGGGTTAGTGTGCGTGTGTGGGGGGGTTAGTGTATGTATGTGGTGTTACTGTGTGTGTGGGGTTGGTGTGTGTGGGGGGGGGTTTGGTGTGTGTGGTGTTACTGTGCGTGGGGTGTGTGTGGGGGGATTAGTGTGTGTGTGTGGTGTTACTGTGTGTGTGGGGTTGGTGTGGGGGGGTGGGTTAGTGTTTGTGTGTGGGGTTGGTGAGTGTGTGTGTATATCTGTGTGTGCGTGGGGGTTAGTGTGTGTGTGGTGTTACTGTATGTGTGTGGGGTTGGTGTGTGTGGGGGGGGATGGGTTAGTGTGTATGTGTGTGTGGGGAGGGTTAGTGTGTGTGTGGTGTTACTGGGTGTGTGGTGTTAGTGTGTGTGGGGGGTTAGTGTACGTGTGTGTGTGTGTGGGGTTGGTGTGTGTGTATGTGTGTGTGTGTGGGGTGTTAGTGTGTGTGTGGGGTTGGTGTGTGTGTGTGTGTGTGTGGGGTTGGTGTGTGTGTGTGTGTGGGGGGGGGTTAGTGTGTATGTGTGTGTGTGTGGGGTGTTAGTGTGTGTGGGGGGTTAGTGTACGTGTGTGTGTGTGGGGTTGGTGTGTGTGTATGTGTGTGTGTGTGGGGTGTTAGTGTGTGTGTGGGGTTGGTGTGTGTGTGTGTGTGTGTGTGTGTGGGGTTGGTGTGTGTGTGTGTATATTTGTGTGTGGGGTTGGTATGTGCGTGTGTGTGTGGGGGGGTTAGTGTGTATGTGTGTGTGTGGTGTTACTGTGTGTGGTGTTATTGTGTGTGTGGGGGTTAGTGTGTGTGTGGGGGGAGGGTTACTGTGTGTGTGGGTTACTGTGTGTGTGGTGTTACTGTGTGTGTGGGGTTGGTGTGTGTATGTGTGTGTGTGGGGGGGTTAGTGTGTGTGTGGTGTTACTGTGTGTGGGGGGTTTGGTGTGTGTGTATGTGTGTGTGTGGGGGTTAGTGTGTGTGTGTGTGGTGTTACTGTGTGTGGGGTTGATGTGTGGGTGTGTCGGGTGGGGGTTAGTGTATGTGTGTGTGTGTGTGTCGTGTTACTGTGTGTGTGGGTGAGTGTGTGTGTGTGTGTCGGGTAGGGGTTAGTGTGTGTGTGTGTGGTGTTACTGTGTGTGTGGGGTTAGTGTGTGTGGGTGAGTGTGTGTGTGTGTGTCGGGTGGGGGTTAGTGTGTGTGTGTGTGTGGTGTTACTGTGTGTGTGGGGTTGGTGTGTGTGTGGGGTTGGTGTGAGTCTGTGTGCGTCTGTGTGTGTGGGGGGGGGGTTGGTGTGTGTCTGTGTGTGTCTGTGTGTGGGGGGGGTTAGTGTGTGTGGGGGGGGAGGGGGGTGGTAGTGTGTGAACCTGGGGATGATTTGATGCTAATGGGCTCCGGACGTGACATTGTCAGAATTGTAAGACAGTCATAAGGAACCGAGGGACAGTCACACTGAGTCCGTGCTGACGGATGGAGTTAATAAAATTTAAAAGAGAAGAAAAGGAGAAATAAACAGGAGATGAGACACAAACTGAGACACAAATTTAACAGACCAGCCTCAGCTGCAGAGTCCTACCCTACTGCCATCTTGCAAGTTTTGTTCAAGGGCTATTTATAGGAAACTTTCAGGGTTATTATAAAATCCAAACATGCAATGCCTCCACTTCATCACAAAATGTGCTGGATGTTTTTTCTGTTTCAAGTGTTTAAAAATTGCTAAAAATGGACATGTTGTTCTGTCTTGCCCACATCAGGCATTGGTTACTGGAGATGAAGCCTAAAAAAGGATGACAGTTTTGGAGATGAAATTGTGATTTTGTTGGGATAGAGTGAGAAAAGCCAGGAGATAAAACAGAAACTGGCAATCTCTGTGTTTCATGGTAACACGGTTTAACTTCGTATTGCCCAGAAACTTCTAAATTCTTTTTAGAAAAACTTGATAGACTCTGCTTCTGCTCCCAGTATTCCACATCTCAGCCACAGCTAACCTGTTAATATTCTCCTCGGCTTCCTCATTTGTTCTCCTGCCAATCACCTTAAATCTCTTGCTGACCTTCTGTCCCTGGCTACTTTCTGTAAATCCCTTGATTGCCCACATCTCAGTCTGGTATCCCTGTCATCCTCTCTCCTCTCTGTGTTATACCCTCACTGGTGATAATACAGGATAAGTCCAATCCCTGATCTGCCTTCTTTGGTAGGCCATGAATTTTCTTTTGCTCTCGGTTTACTGTGGAGGCCAGTCAGTGAACACACTCACAAGAGGCTCCCAATGTCCTTTTGCAAAAGAACACAGAAGTTTATTACAGAGAAGAAAAACACAGAGTATGCTACACTTTATGAGAACTATTTTAATGTTCTTATTACAAACATCAGAAGATAAGTATTGATATTTTTACCTAACAATAACTTCAGATACATAGCTCTGAGTGAATAGTCAACCCTATTGTAAACACCACATCTTTTTTATTTTACTTTATTCTGGATTTTGAGCCAAAATGGGAACAGTGCTGGTTTAAATCAAGGACTATGGAAGGCGTTGCTTCATTTTTAAAAACCAGTTGTTGAGAGGTGATGGCCCAGTGGTATTATCGCTGGACTGTTAATCCAGAGACCAAAAAAAGGAGCTGCAAAAGCACAGCCGATCAGGCAGCATCTGAGGAGCTGGAGAATCAACATATCAAGCATTAGCCCTTCATTGGGAATGTTAATCCAGAGACCCAGATAACATTCTGGGGACCTGGGTCCAGCATGGCAGATGGTGGAATTTGAATTCAATAAATATCTGGGATTAAGAATCTAATGCTGATGATGAATTGATTGTTGGAAAACCCCATCTGGTTCACTAATGCTCCTTAGGGAAGGAAGCTGCCATCCTTACCTGGTCCGGCCTACACGTGACTCCAGACCCACAGCAATGTGGTTGACTCTTAGGGATGGGCAATAAATGCTGCCTGGCCAGCAACTCCCTCATCCCGGGAATGAATAAAGAAAGAAACTCTCATTGTGAGTTGTGTTTACACTGTTGCATCGTTCAAGCGATGGAGGAAGATGTTTGAGGCCCTGTGGGGGTGTGTGTTCACTGTGAGCTTCACCCAGAGACACATTGTTCATTGCTTTTTCAATTAAGACTGGTCATGAAGGCCAGGAGTTACCAACATCCAAGCAGCTCTCTGATTGGCTCCTGGGCAAGTGGACAGTTAGTGTGTAAACAGTTAAGCAGGCTAAGATAAAAGGTAGGGAGGAGGGACTTGGGGGAGGGGCGTTGGGAATGCAATAGGTGGAAGGAGGTTGAGGTGAGGGTGATAAGCTGGAGTGGGGGTGGGGGGCAGAGAGGTCAGGAAGAAGATTGAAGGTCAAGAAGGCGGTGCTGAGTCCGAGGGTTGGGACTGAGATAAGGTGGGGGAAGGGGAAATGAGGAAGCTGGAGAAATATGAGTTCATCCCTTGTGGTTGGAGGGTTCCTAGGTGGAAGATGAGGCGCTCTTCCTCCAGGCGTCGTGTTGCCATGGTCTGGCGATGGAGGAGGCCAAGGACCTGCATGTCCTTGGGGGAGTGGGAGGGGGAGTTAAAGTGTTCAGCCACGGGGTGGTTGGGTTGGTTGGTGCGGATGTCCCAGAGGTGTTCTCTGAAACATTCCGCAAGTAGACGGCCTGTCTCCCCAATGTATAGGAGGCCACATCGGGTGCAGCGGATGCAGTAAATGATGTGTGTGGAGGTGCAGGTGAATTTCTGATGGATATTGAAGGATCCCATGGGGCCTTGGAGGGAGGTGAGGGGAGAGGTGTGGGCGCACGTTTTGCATTTTTTGCGGTTGCAGGGGAAGGTGCCAGGAGTGGAGGTTGGGTTGGTGGGGTGTGTGGACCTGACAAGGGAGTCACGGAGGGAGTGGTCTTCCCAGAATGCTGATAGGGGAGGGGAGGGAAATATTTCCCTGGTGGTGGGGTCCGTTTGGAGGTGGCGGAAATGACGGCGGATGATCCGATGTATCTGGAGGTTGGTGGGTGGTAGGTGAGGACCAGTGGGGTTCTGTCCCGGTGGCGATTGGAGGGGCGGGGCTCAAGGGCGGAGGAGCGGGAAGTGGAGGAGATGCTCTAGAACCCAACCTCCACTCCCGGCACCTACCCCTGCAACCGCAAAAACTGGAAAAGGCCATTCAGCCCATCAAATCAGTGCCACTGAAAATCAGCCAACCTTTTCTGTACTCACCATTTGGTATGAGCTGTTTCCTCTAACCAGTGATGGAAAATGTGACCAATTAATGAATTACTCACCCTATTGTGCTTTTAGCAATGGACTGAAAGAACTTGAGTATTAAATCAGAGATCAGAGGGACTGAGAAGAAACGACAGGGATAGCTCATTGAATTCTGTGGAGTGGTGTTATTGATCGGTACTCCATTAAGATTCTTTCTCTTCACCTGTAATATCTGTGTTTGTAGGTCTGTGTCTATCTGTCTGAAGTGGCAATTTAAGAAGGGGGCAGAGTTTAAGTGAGTGGAGTTACATATCGAGAATTCATATATTGATTTCCTATAGTTAGAATTGATTTCCATGTGATAAAAAATGCTTTCTTTTCTTGTTAAGAACAGAAATCTGGTCAGTATTTTTGTTAGAGGTGATTGGGCAGCTAAATTTGCGAATTTGATTGGATTAAATTTTTTTTTCTGAGACAGTATGAGTGGGGCTTATTCCCCCAAGTGGGTCACAGCGAGAGATTGGGGGCTCAGTCCAGATGCTTACGGCTGCAGCTGTGAAGAGTTGGGTATGGATTTAGGGGCAATGAGTAGGGCGAGGGAGGGGTGGGTGTGTGGGACAAAGCAACTAATGCAAATCACTTTCCCTGTCAGAATATCAGCCGCGCACAATTTGATGCTGTAACAGACCAGATCAACAAGATGATTCAGGGAATTCTGAACAAGATCTGTTTGCAGGAGAAGGACTGGGGCAGTATTCTTGAACAGCTCACCACAGAAATGGATTGCAAGGTAATGTCCCACATTCCTCAGACTCTGTTTCCTAATGTTTCCCATTGGTCAGCGGGTTTATTGCTCTGGTGTGCAATGATTTATAAAATAAGTGAGCTTGCAATCACTGCTGGATTTTGTAGTCACTTTTTAGTAACAGCTACTTGGTCTCGTAATAGCTGCTGGTTTTTCTGTAATAGCTGCTGGTTTTTCTGTAATAGCTGCTGTTTTTCCATAATAGCTGCTGGTTTTTCTGTATAGCTGCTGGTTTTTCCGTATTAGCTGCTGTTTTTCCGTATTAGCTGCTGGTTTATGGTTTCTGAACCTTCTTTGTCTCTTTCAGCTTAACCGTGTTGAGCTGGATCCATTGAAGAAGCAATTGGAAAATAGATGGAAATCAATTCGGAAGCAGCTGCAGAGACATAAATGTTTGGAGGAGGATGGAGCTGCAGGACTAAAGAAGTGAGTGAATGAGGATCCCTCCCTCCCCCAGCCCCGTTCGGTGACATCATTGTTACAGTGATTAGTGCAAACACTGAAACACAATCAGAATCCATTTCCCATCCACACGGAAAACTCACAGATGGTCGACTCCAGAAAGCCGGTTTGTGAATAGCAGAACTGGAAGCTACCTTTACACCTTTTTATATTAATTGGGAGAATTACATATTGCAAGGTAACCCGACAATCCCAGTTTTAGTTTAATAGAGGCTCCAGTGAAAGCCAATCAGGTAAATACAAGAAGCAGATACCTTTGCTTTTGGTGAAGATGAGAATTTATATATAGAACCAAAATTTTAAAATAACAAAATCAAAACCCTCTATATAAATCTAGACAGCGTCGGTCCCTCCTCTCGGACCCCCAAACATTAACGTTATGGGCATTTTGTTTTGGAAGATAATCAGACAGCGAGTGATTATATTCATTGGTTTTATTTTACAGATTTCTCTTTCTGTCTTGCATTTGTTCCAAAGGATCAGGACCAGTTCCTAATCTTTACTCATTCGGTTTGCTTTTATATTGTACATTTATATAATGTTGGACATCGTCTATATAATACAGTCTTTATACTGCCTTCAGTATCCCCCTTGTACACAGTATACTGTATTGAGTATACCCATTGTACAAAATCTGAGTTGTAATATTTGACAGTCCCATTCTCTCCACCTTCACGTTTGTCAGGGTTTCAGTAGCTGAAGTACGTCTCTCAGTCCTTTTGCCTTCTGAGCTTCAACATTTCCCATCTTTCCCCGCTGTAGCACAGCTGCACTTGAATATTCATCATGGAGATTACAATTCTTTCCTGATGTCATTGTCATCACCAGATTTGGTGTCTGATATTCCTTAACCTTGTATTGATCTTTATTACTCTGTGAGTCAGGCTAATGGTCTAACTGATTAAAACAATGCTGCAAATACCTACCAGGCCAGAGAGTAATCTGTGCAGGAGGAGGGTTGACCCCTTTAGGACTGTGATCTTTTGTCAGGAGTTGGAAATGTACCAGTTTGCTGCTTCAGTGTTTGGAGCAGAATGCAATGATGTGTCAGTAACAGCCTGTTCCTTTGACAGACAGCTCATCAGCCATTTCCACTGCCTGTCCTGTGATCGGCCGCTGGATGTGAAAATGCCCTCTGGCCCGTAAGTAACAGTTTCTCAGCTACTGGGGGCACGGCTGTGGGGAATGGATCCCAAGTGGAGCTCCACACATCAGCTCACTCAGGCACATTGTTTCAGGATGATGGGAATTTTAGAGTCAATGTATATCAGTGTGGAATTTTAACAGGCATTTCAGAAAAAAACAAAAAGAATGTGAACTTATACGGTCAATACAAACGGCACGGTGCCTCATTGGGTGGCACGGTGGTTCAGTGGGTGGCACAGTGGTTCAGTGGGTGGCACGGTGGCACAGTGGTTAGCACTGCTGCCTCATGGCGCCAGAGACCCGGGTTCGATTCCCGCCTCAGGCGACTGACTGTGTGGAGTTTGCACATTCTCCCCGTGTCTGCGTGGGTTTCCTCCGGGTGCTCCGGTTTCCTCCCACAGTCCAAAGATGTGCAGGTCAGGTGAATTGGCCATGCTAAATTGCCCGCAGTGTTAGGTAAGGGGTAAATGTAGGGGTATGGGTGGGTTGCGCTTCGGCGGGTCGGTGTGGACTTGTTGGGCCGAAGGGCCTGTTTCCACACTGTAAGTAATCTAATCTAATCAAATCCAATTTCATAACCAAAAGATATCCAAAAGCACATCCAAACCAGTGAAATACTCTCGTGAAGATGAGTTAATACTGTGTTTCTGAAAGGTGGCAAACACTTCACACCAAATGCCTGTAATAAACAACATATTTAATGTTTAAAAACTCTGTTCCTCTTCGTGATGATTGTGGAAGAGATCCATCAGCCCTTTTAAAAACACTGCCATTGGATCCTTTATCAGCACCTCAAGAAGGAGAGGGATCTGAATTAAACCAGCACTCAAATGATACTCCTCCGACAGTGCGGCACTTCCTCAGCACCGACCCTCCGACAATGCGGCACTCCCTCAGCACTGACCCTCCGACAGTGCCCACTCCCTCAGCACTGACCCTCCGACAGTGCGGCACTCCCTCAGCACCGACCCACCGACAGTGCGGCACTCCCTCAGCACCGACCCACCGACAGTGCGCACTCCCTCAGCACCGACCCTCCGACAGTGCGCACTCCCTCAGCACTGACCCTCCGACAGTGAGGCACTCCCTCAGCACCGAACCTCCGATAGTGCGCACTCCCTCAGCACTGACCCTCTGACAGTGCGGCACTCCCTCAGCACTGACCCTCCAACAGTGCGGCACTCCCTCAGCACTGACCCTCCGACAGTGCGGCACTCCCTCAACACCGACCCACTGACAGTGCGGCACTCCCTCAGCACCGACCCACCGACAGTGCGCACTCCCTCAGCACCGACCCTCCGACAGTGCGCACTCCCTCAGCACTGACCCTCCGACAGTGAGGCACTCCCTCAGCACCGAACCTCCGATAGTGCGCACTCCCTCAGCACTGACCCTCTGACAGTGCGGCACTCCCTCAGCACTGACCCTCCAACAGTGCGGCACTCCCTCAGCACTGACACTCCGACAGTGCGGCACTCCCACAGCACTGACCCTCCGACAATGCAGCACTCCCTCAGTGCTGACCCTCCGACAGTGACCACTCCCTCAGCGCTGACCCTCCGACAGCGCCCACTCCCTCAGCACTGACCCTCCGACAGTGACCACTCCCTCAGTGCTGACCCTCCAACAGTGACCACTCCCTCAGCGCTGACCCTCCGACAGCGCCCACTCCCTCAGCACTGATTCTCCGACAGTGTGGTAAGATTGAGGTAATTGTGTTAGATGTCATTTTGCGCTGAGCTGATCAGCTGTGTACAGTGTTGGGAACCAGACTCCATTGGGAATGTGAATGAATTGGAGAGAGTGATGACTGAGTGGATGAGATTGACCCATGATGAGAACAGATTGTAGACATAGGGAGTGTTTCCTTGGAGAGAGGGGGAAGCTGAGCGCTGAGCCGATTGTTTTAAACATAACAAGGGGCTGTCCAGATCACATAGAGAGACATGTTCCCTCTCACAGAAAGATTGCGAGAGAGTGGACCCTGATCTAAGATAATTTTTACAAGGAACTGGTGTGATGGTAGACAGAGCTGTCTCCCCAGTGAGTGGTTCGGGTGTGGAATGCTCTGCTTGCAGATGTGATGGAGGCAGGTTCAACTGAAACATTGCAAAGGGGCATGGGCTGATTGTTTAAATCAACATAGTGTGTAACGTTACAGAAAAGGCAGGATGATGGCAGTAAGGCTCATTCAGAGGGTCAGTGCAGACACGATGGGCTGAATAACCTCTCCCTGCACTGTCAGCATTCTATGGTTTGACACCGGTAAGATGATAAATTGTATTTTTTGGTAGGAGAATCCAAAACACAGACAAAGACCAATTGTTTAGGGCAGAGACAAAGAGAAATGTATTCACTTGAAGCTTGTCAATCTTTGAATTTTTGAGCCCAGAGAGTTGTGAATTCTCGTTGAGGAATATGTTTTAGGCAGGCACAGACAGATTGTATATCTGAGAGAATCAACAGATTTGGGGGTTATATTGGGGGAAATTGGAGTTGAAATCCAGGTTGAGCCCCCATTGTACTGAATTGGACAGCAGATTGAAAGGGCTGAACAGTCCGTTTCCTGCTGGTGAAAGTTCTCATTGTTTTCTGTTCCCTGCAGGGATGTAATCTCGTTTCCGATACCGACCTACCCTGTTCACGGTTACCCTCGCTCTCACTGGCACGATGTTGACCATTCAAGATGGAGGAGTCGGGGGTAAGTCAGTGGCAGCTCCTTCCCAGTGTATTTCCCCCACCCCCCCCCCCCCCCCCCCCCCCCCCCACTTCCCCGTGACATTCCATATCTTCCTGGGTGTTTATAGAGTCATCGAGCCATAGAGATGGAAATAGACCCTTCGGTCCAACCCGTCCATGCCGACCAGATATCCCAAGGAGAAAGTGAGGTCTGCAGATGCTGGAGATCAAAGTTGAAACTTTATTGCTGGAACAGCAGGTCAGGCAGCATCCAGGGAACAGGAGATTCGACGTTTCGGGCACAGGCCCTTCTTCAGGAATGAGCAGAGAGTGTTCAGCAGGAGAAGATAAAAGGTAGGGAGGAGGGACTTGGAGGAGGGGCGTTGGAAATGTGATAGGTGGAAAGAGGTCAAGGTGAGGGTGATAGGTCGGAGTAGGATGGAGGCGGAGAGGTCAAGAAGAAGACTGCAGGTCAGGAAGGCGGTGCCAGGCTGAAGGGATTCGGCTGAGACAAGGTGGGGGGAGGGGGGATGAAGAAACTGGTGAAGTCCAAATTCATCCCCTGTGGTTGGAGAGTTCCCAGTCGGAAGATAAGACGCTCCTCCTCCGACCGTCGCGTTGTTGTGGTTTGGCGGTGGATGAGTCCAATGACCTGCATATCCTCGGTGGAGTTGAAATGCTGTGCTACAGGGTGGTTGGGGAGCACCTCTGGGCCACCCGGACGAACCAACCCAACCACCCTGTAGCACAGCATTTCAACTCCCCCTCCCACTCCACCGAGGATATGCAGGTCATTGGACTCATCCACCGCCAAACCACAACAACGCGACGGTCGGAGGAGGAGCGTCTTATCTTCCGACTGGGAACTCTCCAACCACAGGGGATGAATTTGGACTTCACCAGTTTCTTCATCCCCCCTCCCCCCACCTTGTCTCAGCCGAATCCCTTCAGCCTGGCACCGCCTTCCTGACCTGCAGTCTTCTTCTTGACCTCTCCGCCTCCATCCTACTCCGACCTATCACCCTCACCTTGACCTCTTTCCACCTATCACATTTCCAACGCCCCTCCTCCAAGTCCCTCCTCCCTACCTTTTATCTTCTCCTGCTGAACACTCTCTGCTCATTCCTGAAGAAGGGCCTGTGCCCGAAACGTCGACTCTCCTGTTCCCTGGATGCTGCCTGACCTGCTGTGCTGTTCCAGCAATAAAGTTTCGACCAGATATCCCAACCCAATCTAGTCCCGACTTGCTGGAATCTGATTGGTGTGAGTGACCAGGCCCCCACCTTACCATCAACAGATGGCATCATGTGACTTTGACAGACATTCGGAATGTCACAGGCAGCCTTGTCTCGGTCCTGTGCTGGTCAGTCTGTGAGCAAGTGACCGTAAAACTGTAGGCTCCAGGCAGACAGGACGTTGCTGAACTCAGCAACCAGTTAGATTCTGCTGAGATCTTCAGCATTAGCCACTAATTAGCCAGATCAGGGCTGTAATTTAATAGGAGTTTTGCATCAATTTATGAACTGTCTGTGTTGGGCTGACCTCAGAGACCTCGGAGCTCACTGCCTTCTATTGTGTGAATGCAGTTTAGAAAACTGAGAGGAAACATTTAACCTCCCAGATCAGCCTATCATCTGGTCCACACTTTAGAGCCACGTGACTCCATGACTTTGTAGCTGAGGGGCTGCATTGGTTTATGAAGGCAGCTCATCACCACCTCCTCTTGGGCAACTAGAGATGGGGCAGTGAATTAAAAATAAAGCTACCGTGGAATGGGAGCTGTGTGACATGGCTGTGACATCAGAAGGACACTGACACAACTGTTCCACTCAGTCTCGATCTCTTTGTGGTTTAGAATTTTGTAGCAATGTAAATGCCATGTTTCCCTGTTAACAGAGTGCAGTCCCACACCCAACATGATCAGAACATCAGCAGCATGCAGCGCCTGCACCTCAGCCTGTGCAGGCAGATAGCGAGTGTACAGAGCCACTTTAAGGGATCAATCAAGGCAGTGAGTCCATTTCTAAGGCCCCTACTTCATATAGGCTGTCCAATAGCAAGACCAGCTCCTCGCAAAATGTATGAGAGTCTCACCAAATCGTGAGTATGAGAAGAGATGGGAATAGTGTAAGGGAGGGTCACATTAATGTGGAGAAGATGGTGTGGACAGGGACATAGAGACACAGACGCACTGGATTATAGAGTGACTGTGGTCCCCACCATTACTGCGCAAATAAACCATCACATCTACAGATGTACCAGAGTCACAGGCACACTCACACCCAGCCTGGTCACTCACCCCGGCCTGGTCACTCACACCCAGTCTGGGTCATCCACACCCGGCCTGGCCACTCCCACACCCAGCCTGGTCACTCACCCCGGCCTGGTCACTCACACCCAGTCTGGGTCATCCACACCCAGCCTGGTCACTCACCCCGGCCTGGTCACTCACACCCGGCCTGGTCACTCACACCCAGCCTGGTCACTCACACCCAGCCTGGTCACTCACCCCGGCCTGGTCACTCACCCCGGCCTGGTCACTCACACCCAGCCTGGTCACTCACCCCGGCCTGGTCACTCACACCCAGTCTGGGTCATCCACACCCGGCCTGGCCACTCCCACACCCAGCCTGGTCACTCACCCCGGCCTGGTCACTCACACCCAGTCTGGGTCATCCACACCCGGCCTGGCCACTCCCACACCCGGCCTGGCCACTCCCACACCCGGCCTGGTCACTCACACCCAGTCTGGGTCATCCACACCCGGCCTGGCCACTCCCACACCCAGCCTGGTCACTCACCCCGGCCTGGTCACTCACACCCAGTCTGGGTCATCCACACCCAGCCTGGTCACTCACCCCGGCCTGGTCACTCACACCCAGTCTGGGTCATCCACACCCGGCCTGGCCACTCCCACACCCGGCCTGGTCACTCACCCCGGCCTGGTCACTCCCACACCCGGCCTGGCCACTCCCATACCCTGGCCTGGTCACTCCCACACCCTGGCCTGGTCACTCCCACACCGGGCCTAGTCACTCCCATACCCCGGCCTGGTCACTCCCATACCCCGGCCTGGTCACTCCCACACCCGGCCTGATCACTCCCACATCCGGCCAGGTCACTCAAACCCGGCCTGGTCACTCCCACACCCGGCCTGGTCACTCCCACACCCTGGCCTGGTCACTCCCACACCCGGCCTGGTCACTCCCACACCTGGCCTGGTCACTCCCACACCTGGCCTGGTCACTCCCACACCCCGGCCTGGTCACTCCCACACCCGGCCTGATCACTCCCACACCCCAGCCTGGTCACTGTCACTGCTGACCCCTCAGGGAGGGAGGCAGTTTCCTTCAGCCAGATGGTCATGCTTGTTTGATTAGTGCAGTCGAGTTTAGCTGTGACGTCAGAGACGTGGCTGTGAGTGTGAGTGAAGAAGGTGAGAAGCTACAAGTTCAGGAGCGTCAGCTCTTACAGTTATCCAAGAGACTCAAGGTCCTTACAGCTCGTGTGGACCAGAGCAGGACCTGTCAGGGTAAGGGGGTTGTGGTAAACAAACTGACCATGACACACGTAGCTATTTGAGTGAAAGCAGTTAACAGGAATGTTGTGGCAGTAGGATCAGTACGGAGGGGGGAGACAATGTTCTCTGAAGCTGAGGGAGAGAGTCAAGGACAGCTGTGTGTACTGCCCAGGGCCAGAGGTTAGGAGCTTCCATTCACAGCTGGAGAGAGAGTGACTGACAGCAGGGCGGGGAGCATTCACTGCTCATGGTCCATATGAACAACAACAACAGGATCTGTTTCAGGATTATTGGTAGCTAGGAGTTCAATTAAAAAGCAACCCCCCCCCCCCAGATTATTACCTGAGCCATTCGCAAATTGGAGGTAAATGCATGGCTCACATGTTGATGGGGGAGGAATGGGTTTTAGGTCATGGGACGTTGGTACCAGAGCTGGGGAAAAAGAGAGCTGTATCATTAACAGGAGGCCCACGTGAACCGTGTGGGGAACAGTGATTCAACAAAACGTATAATGAGGACCTTGGGAAGGTCTTTAACCAAAACAGTAGAGGGAAGGCAACGAGTAAGAAAGGATATGGCATATCAAAGGAAAGCAGTGAGATAAAGACCAGGGTGATAATTTGGGTCATAATAATCGGAGTGTGACAGAGTGTGAGGGCACATCAACTGCTGAGGCCAACTTGCAAAACAAGATGTAGATAGAATTTTGGGTGAGGTATTTGTAACCCAGTGTTTGTAACAAAATGGAAAAAGTGCTAGCCCACATATTAATAAATAGACTTTGTTCAACACGGAAACAGACCCCTCCGTCCAACTCGTTCATGCCGATCAGATATCCTAAATAATTCTAGTCCCATTTTCCAGCTGCCCCTTCTTATTCATATGTCCATCCAGATGTTGTAATTGTACCAGCCTCCACCACTTCCTCTGGCAGCTCATTCCATACAAGTACCACCCTCTGTGTGAAAACTTTGCCCTTAGGTCTCTTTTATATCTTTCCCCTCTCACCTCTGAGCACCTTCTCCCATGTCCTTATCCCCAGCCCTACACCCCAGGCCTTGTCATCATATTGGCTCATTGTCAGCCGTTATCATTCCCCATTAGCAGGCTGACTCTCCCAGGATGACCTTTACCCATTCCTTTATCTTTCCAACTGGTTTCCTTTCTCTCTGGGTTCCATCTTCACCTCTCATTTATTCCTCCCCCTGCCTCCACTGCATCTTCAGTATACCTGTGTATACCAACCTTTTCCTAGCTATAGCCAGTTGTAAAGAAGCATCACTGGACCCAAAATAATTTGGAGACGCCGGTGTTGGACTGGGGTATACAAAGTTTAAAAATCACACAACAGCAGGTTACAGTCCTTATTTAGAAGCACTAGCTTTCAGAGTGCTGCTCCTTCATCGGGTGATTGTGGAGAATAAGATTGTAAGACACAGAATTTACAGCAAAACTTTCCAGTGTGATGTAACTGAAATTACGTATTGAAAAATACCCAAATTATTTGTTAAGTCTCTCATCTTTTAGAATCACCAGGTTGGTTTCAATTCTTTCATATGTAAATCACAAAACTTTTTTTAAAAGTTACATTCTCGAGTGACCTTTAACAATTGGTGTCATGTCAGCCCAGATAAGGTTTTGAAGGTGTGAGCTCCCCTGTGTGAGGCTGTCTGTGCCATAATGGTCAGACTGATTCTAATCTAAAAAACGGATTTACAGAATCTTACATGGATTCATGCAGTTTTTGAGTAAAATATAATGTAATTCTGCAAGTAGAAATTCACCCCACAAACTTATATATATATGTGTGTGTGGGGGGGAGGGAGGAGGGCTATGAGTGTCTGTGAGAAGGTGTGTGCATGTGTGAGAGTGTAAAGGGGTTTAGGTCTGTGAGAGGGTGTGTGGGGGAGTGTGTGGGAGTGTATGAGAGAGGGTCTGAGTATGCATGTGTATGAGTGTCTGTATGTGCGTATAGTGCAATGGGGTCACCTGTAGTGTGACATGAACCCAAGGTCCCGGTTGAGGCCATCCCCATGGGTACCGAATTTGGCTATCAGCCTCTGCTCGGACACTTTTCATTGTTGCCTGTCCCGAAGTCCGCCTTGGAGGATGGTCACCTGAAGGTCCGAGGTCGAATGTCCCAGACCGCTGAAGTGTTCGCCGACTGGGAGGGAACCCTCCTGTCTGGTGATTGTTGTGCAGTGTCCATTTATTTGTTGCCGTAGCCTCTGTAACTTTTAAAAAAGTTTTGTGATTTACATATGAAAGAACTGAAACCTACATGGTGATTTTGAAAGCTGAGAGACTTAACAAACAATCCAGGTCTTTTTCAATACATAATTTCAGTTACATCACACTGTAAACTTTTACTATAAATTCTGTGTCTTACAATCTTATTCTCCACAACCACCTGATGAAGAATCAGCACTCTTAAAGTTAGTGCTTCCAAATAAACCTGTTGGACTATAACCTAGTATTATGTGATTTTAACATTGGACCCAAAATGTTGACTCCGCTTTCTCTCTACAGGTGCTGCCTGTCCTGCTGAGTTTTTCCAGCAATTTCTGTTTTTGTTTCTGATTTCCAGCATCTGCAGTTCTTTATTTATAAATAATGTGTTGAGCCACTACAGAAATATGATAACAAAGCCTCAGAACTAAATATTGAAGGATATTTAACAGTTTGAAAGATCAGAAGCTAGGAAAAGATGGTGGGTAGCTCTGAAAATTAAGGATGTGATTATAGTATTAGGGAGAGATAGCATTTACTTCAGAGTGACAACTAGTATCAGTTTTGGGTGCAGGTAAGAGATAGGAAATATAAAAGGTCACTAGTAGAAACACCTTCTAAGCCCATTAACAGTAGGTACAGTCTAGATCAGAGTAAAAGGGGCAGGACACTACAATAGCCATGGTTACATTGGAAAAGGTAGCCTGGAAAATTAATTCTTAGAATGTTTTCAGGAAAATGTCTTTCAAGAGTACATTTTAGAGACAGCCAGGGATTCTACTCTAGATCTGGTAATGTTCAATGAATTAGCTGTGATTGAAGAGACTGTGTTAGTGGGAGGGAGAGCCCAGCAGATACCTACACAAAACTGGATCAAGGCGTAGTGATTCTCTGCAAATATTCATGATGTTTTCAAATCACTTCCACTGTGAAATAGTGACACTCCCATCATCTAATCACCTGCTTCCCTCTCCTTATTGTCAGAAACAAATGGGCAAAATCACTATGAATTTAAACTTCATTAACTGTTTGTTTAGAGCCGAGAGTATAAGTAACTGATATGTTTTGAGAGTGTTCCCAAAGAGCGCCTTCTAACAAGCAATGCTTCAGCACAGTAGAGCAGTCTGATGAAAGTACTGGTGAAAATGGGGTAAGTGCTTTCTGCAATGGTCTCATTCTCAGTTAAACGCTTTGTTGAGGACTTTAGAAAGCTGGTCTTCTGCCTTTGGCCCAATGCGTAGCATCATGGGTGGTCTGCACAAATGCTCTATCTCCTCTGCTGGGAACATACTTCATAAGAAACCATCTCAGGTTACTGCACTGGTTTTAACTTGGCTGTTACTTGATTCAGTTCTCAGGTCAATGCTCCAACCAGAGTCGACCCGTCTAATTTAAAGGCAGTTAACTATCAATCACCAGTAGAGGGTCCATTCCCCATGGTAACGCCTCTAACAATCAGAGTCAATTTGCTAACCAATCTATACTCTGTTCCCATGCAAACAAAATGTTTTTCTTCTTTTTGAAGTTGAATTCTTGTGAAATCCCTGACAACTGTAAGATGAAAAGCTTTGACAGAATATGTCTTTAGCGAATTTTGAGAAGATTTGTATCTCAGGTTGAGGTTCTAGATGGAGGTTTGCTCGCTGAGCTGGAAGGTTCGTTTTCAAATGTTTCATCACCATACTAGATAACATCTTCAGTGAGCCTCCGGATGAAGCACTGGTGGTGTAGCCCACTTTCTGTTTAAATATTTAAGTTTCCTTGGGTTGGTGATGTCATTTCCTATGGTGATGTCATTTCTTGTTCTTTTTCTCAGAGGGTGGTAAATGGGACCCAAGTCAATATGTTTGTTGATAGAGTTCCGGTTCGATTGCCATGCCTCTAGGAATTCTCGTGCATGTCTCAGGCTTGTCCTCAGATGGATGTGTTGTCTCAGTCAAAGTGGTGTCCTCCCTCATCCATATAAGGACATTTGTGATAGTGGGTCATGTCTTTTGTGGCTAGTTGATGTTCATGGCATGTAAAGGCAGAGAGGTGCTGTCATTCAATCAATCATTCAAAGGCTCCCAAACAATGCTGTGGGGACATGGGTTTGAACTGCACCATGGCAGGTGGGGTTTGAATTTCAAACCATTTTGAATTAGAAGTGTAATGATGACAATGAAACCAATATCCCCTCGGGAAGGAAGCTGCTGTCCTTACCTGGTCTAACTTACAGGTGACTCCAGACCCACAGCAAAATGTTGGTTCTGAATTGCATGCTTATTTCAAACCACTAAAAACGGATAGACCTCGTGGCATCAACCTGGGCTCCAGAAATTATCAACTCTACAAAATCCTCCTGACCAATATCTGGGGCCTTCTGCTAAAATTGTGAGAGCTCCTCATTAATCAAGCAACCACTTGACATAGTCATACTCACAGCATCGTACCCAGGTATATCCTTGATATCAAAAGCAGGACAAATCCAACCTGGCCAGTTCCCACCCCATCAGTCTACTCTCCATCATCAGTAAAGTGATGAAGGGCTCATCAACAGGGCTATCAAGCAGCACCTGCTCAGCAATAACCTGCTGAGTAACACCCAGTTTGGGTTCCCCCAGGGTCACTCAGCTCCTGACCTCATTACAGCCTTGGGTCAAACTTGGACAAAGGAGCTGAATTCCAGAGGGGTGGGGAGAGGGACAGCTCTTGACATCAGGGCTGCATTTGACCGAGTAAGGCATCAAGGAGCCCTGGCAAAACTGGGATTTTGAGGACTGACCTCTGTTTCTCTCCAGAAACTCAATCATTGTCATAAGTTCCCAACAAGACAGCCAACACCTGATAAAGGTTGGATGAAGAAATCTTTGAGAAACCAGCACTATGTGTTTGCTGAGTACAACAATCAAGATATACACACAGACCTATTATATTTTGTGTTAATAAGGTCCTGAAGGAAACTTAGCCAGATTTAGGTTAAGATCGTATTCCACACTGTAGGGATTCTATGATTCTAGGAAAGATCCCAGAGAGAGTACTCAATCTAACTTTAATCCCTGGGCCCACTGAGGGACATGGGGCTCTGTGAATCCAGGGCTCTGGGGTTACAGAGGTACCTGGTACCATTTGGGGTTCCAGATGGATATAGGGGTTCTGGTGAATATCTGGCTTTCTGGAGAGATGAGGAGTCCTGTAAGTTTTGAGATTGTAGGAAATCAGGAGATTTAAGGGGATTCTGGATGATGGCAGGTGATTAATGCTCAAGGTAGAGGTCATTTCAGTGATGGACAAGCCATAGGGATGGAAAGGGAGCTCAGGATCTGATACAATACTGAGAGATTGTGAATGAGCTAATTCTGCATGAGACAGTGGTCAGGGAAGGAACTGGAAAAGGGAGTTTCTGACAAGAATCCAAGATCGTTTTGATCTTCCATTAGGTGGAATCATCCAGGATGAATATTTACTAAATAGATGATACCACAGGCATTGAGGAGGAAGTGGGGAGTGGGGGAAGGTGGAGGACAGAGGGACAGAGAGAAAGAGGTGAGGAGGGGGAAAGAGAGGTTGTGGAGGGTGGGAGAGAGAGGGAGATGGAGGAGGGGAGAAGGTGGGTAGGGGACCTGAGAATAGATTTGGGGAGCTGCAATGGTAACAGGGTTAAGCTACTGGAGAGGTAAAGAATGATTGCTGGGTCACTGGAATACAAGAGGTCAAAGAGAGATAATTCATCATGTCACAGTCAAAGAGGATTGTTATACTCCATTTTGGGTGAGTTGAGGGAGAGTTCAGGCTGAGAGCAATATTTGGCATGGCCATGCATTTCAGAAAAGGGAAGAGATTCCAGGAAGTTTGTTTTTGTGTGTGGGATGTGAGTGATTGGCTGGGACAGGAGTTACTGTCCATCCCTAATCACCCCTTAAACTGGACAATTTGAACATAGAACATAGAAGAATACAACGCAGTACAGGCCCTTTGGCCCTCGATGTTGCGCCGATCCAAGCCCACCTAACCTATACTAACCCACTATCCTCCATATACCTATCCAATGCCCACTTAAATGCCCATAAAGAGGGAGAGTCCACCACTGCTACTGGCAGGGCATTCCATGAACTCACGACTCGCTGAGTAAAGAACCTACCCCTAACATCTGTCCTATACCTAACCCCCTTAATTTAAAGCTATGCCCCCTTGTAATAGCTGACTCCATACGTGGAAAAAGATTCTCACTGTCGACCCTATCTAAACCCCTAATCATCTTATACACCTCTATCAAGTCACCCCTAAACCTTTTCTCTAATGAAAACAGCCCCAAGTGCCTCAGCCTTTCCTCATATGATCTTCCGACCATACCAGGCAACATCCTGGTAAACCTCCTCTGCACCAGTTCCAGTGCCTCCACATCCTTCCTATAGTATGGCGACCAAAACTGCACACAATACTCCAGGTGAATTTGCTTGGCCATTTCAGGGTGCATTAAGAATGAACCACATTGTTGTGGGTCTAATGTCAGCTTTAGGTCAGACCAGGCAAGCACGTTAGGTTTGAACCATATATTTGTACAACAACTGATAGTAAACTCCATTAGGGCCAGGTTTTAATTCTGGATTACTTATTAAATTCTAATTTCTCCCTCTGCCATTAGTGGGATTCGAGCCCACGTGCCCAGAACATCAGCTTGGGTTCTGGATTACTAGCCCAGTGGCATTACCATCCCAGTTGGAGATGGTTAAGGTGGGGCTTCAGTTTATGGTTAATTGAGTCTGAGTGGTAGGGTGAGGGGAATGCAGGTGTGTACTGAAGCAGTGATGGGGAAACGGGGAGGGGAGGCCTGCTCTGGGTCAGTGTTTGCACTCTGTGATGGGAAGTGTGAACAGGGAATGGGAGGTTTTAAACATAAGATTGATAATGAAAGATCTGGGGGTACACTTTGTGGACGGGAAAGTGGACAGAAGACAGCAGGGATGCCGGCTGAATTCGATGTGCTCAGATCACCACCTTCTTCACAGAGTTAAGATTGGGTCGTGTCGGAAAATGCCATGAAGACGTTGCTGTGGTGAGAGACTGTGTCAGTGATTGAACACTCGCTGAGTTATTGTGATGGGTGAGAGTCAGAGGGTGGTCAGTTTGGTGGGTGGTCAGTTTGGTGGGTGGTCAGTTTGGTGGGTGGTCAGTTTGGAGGGTGGTCAGTTTGGTGGGTTGTTAGTTTGGAATTGGTCAGTTTGGTGGGTGGTCAGTTTGGTGGGTGGTCAGTTTGGTGGGTGGTCAGTTTGGAGGGTGGTCAGTTTGGTGGGTTGTTAGTTTGGAATTGGTCAGTTTGGTGGGTGGTCAGTTTGGTGGGTGGTCAGTTTGGAGGGTGGTCGGTTTGGAGGGTGGTCGGTTTGGAGGGTGGTCGGTTTGGAGGGTGGTCAGTTTGGAGGGTGGTCAGTTTGGAGGGCGGTCAGTTTGGAGTTGGCCAGTTTGGAGGGTGGTCAGTTTGGAGGGTGGTCAGTTTGGAGGGTGGTCAGTTTGGAGTTGGCCAGTTTGGAGGGTGGTCAGTTTGGAGGGTGGTCAGTTTGGAGTTGACCAGTTTGGAGGGTGGTCAGTTTGGAGGGTGGTCAGTTTGGAGGGTGGTCAGTTTGGTGGGTGGTCAGTTTGGAGGGTGGTCAGTTTGGAGGGTGGTCAGTTTGGAGGGTGGTCAGTTTGGTGGGTGGTCAGTTTGGAGTTGGCCAGTTTGGAGTTGGCCAGTTTGGAGGGTGGTCAGTTTGGAGGGTGGTCAGTTTGGAGGGTGGCCAGTTTGGAGTTGGCCAGTTTGGAGGGTGGTCAGTTTGGAGGGTGGTCAGTTTGGAGTTGACCAGTTTGGAGGGTGGTCAGTTTGGAGGGTGGTCAGTTTGGAGGGTGGTCAGTTTGGTGGGTGGTCAGTTTGGAGGGTGGTCAGTTTGGTGGGTGGTCAGTTTGGAGGGTGGTCAGTTTGGAGGGTGGTCAGTTTGGAGTTGGCCAGTTTGGAGGGTGGTCAGTTTGGAGGGTGGCCAGTTTGGAGTTGGCCAGTTTGGAGGGTGGTCAGTTTGGAGGGTGGTCAGTTTGGAGGGTGGCCAGTTTGGAGTTGGCCAGTTTGGAGTTGGCCAGTTTGGAGGGTGGTCAGTTTGGTGGGTGGTCAGTTTGGAGGGTGGTCAGTTTGGAGGGTGGTCAGTTTGGAGTTGGTCAGTTTGGAGTTGGCCAGTTTGGAGGGTGGTCAGTTTGGAGGGTGGTCAGTTTGGAGGGTGGTCAGTTTGGAGGGTGGCCAGTTTGGAGTTGGCCAGTTTGGAGGGTGGTCAGTTTGGAGGGTGGTCAGTTTGGAGGGTGGTCAGTTTGGAGTTGGTCAGTTTGGAGTTGGCCAGTTTGGAGGGTGGTCAGTTTGGAGGGTGGCCAGTTTGGAGTTGGCCAGTTTGGAGGGTGGTCAGTTTGGAGGGTGGTCAGTTTGGAGGGTGGTCAGTTTGGAGGGTGGTCAGTTTGGAGTTGGACAGTTTGGAGGGTGGTCAGTTTGGAGGGTGGTCAGTTTTGAGGGTGGTCAGTTTTGAGGGTGGTCAGTTTTGAGGGTGGTCAGTTTTGAGGGTGGCCAGTTTGGAGGGTGGCCAGTTTGGAGGGTGGCCAGTTTGGAGGGTGGTCAGTTTGGAGGGTGGTCAGTTTGGAGTTGGCCAGTTTGGAGGGTGGTCACTTTTGAGTTGGCCAGTTTGGAGAGTGGTCAGTTTGGAGTTGGTCAGTTTGGAGGGTGGTCAGTTTGGAGGGTGGTCAGTTTGGAGTTGGTCAGTTTGGAGGGTGGTCAGTTTGGAGGGTGGTCAGTTTGGAGGATGGTCAGTTTGGAGGGTGGTCAGTTTGGAGTTGGCCAGTTTGGAGGGTGGTCAGTTTGGAGGGTGGTCAGTTTGGAGTTGGCCAGTTTGGAGGGTGGTCAGTTTGGAGGGTGGTCAGTTTGGAGGGTGGTCAGTTTGGAGTTGGCCAGTTTGGAGGGTGGTCAGTTTGGAGGGTGGTCAGTTTGGAGTTGGCCAGTTTTGAGGGTGGTCAGTTTGTAGTTGGTCAGTTTGGAGGGTGGTCAGTTTGGAGGGTGGCCAGTTTGGAGGGTGGCCAGTTTGGAGGGTGGTCAGTTTGGAGGGTGGTCAGTTTGGAGTTGGCCAGTTTGGAGTTGGCCAGTTTGGAGTTGGTCAGTTTGGAGGGTGGTCAGTTTGGAGGGTGGTCAGTTTGGAGGGTGGTCAGTTTGGAGGGTGGTCAGTTTGGAGTTGGCCAGTTTTGAGGGTGGTCAGTTTGTAGTTGGTCAGTTTGGAGGGTGGTCAGTTTGGAGGGTGGTCAGTTTGGAGGGTGGTCAGTTTGGAGTTGGTCAGTTTGGAGGGTGGTCAGTTTGGAGGGTGGTCAGTTTGGTGGGTGGTCAGTTTGGAGGGTGGTCAGTTTGGAGGGTGGTCAGTTTGGTGGGTGGTCAATTTGGTGGGTGGTCAGTTTGGAGTTGGTCAGTTTGGAGTTGGTCAGTTTGGAGGGTGGTCAGTTTGGTTGGTGGTCAGTTTGGAGGGTGGTCAGTTTGGTGGGTGGTCAGTTTGGTGGGTGGTCAGTTTGGTGGGTGGTCAGTTTGGAGTTGGCCAGTTTGGAGGGTGGTCAGTTTGGTGGGTGGTCAGTTTGGAGGGTGGTCAGTTTGGTGGGTGGTCAGTTTGGTGGGTGGTCAGTTTGGTGTGTGGTCAGTTTGGTGTGTGGTCAGTTTGGAGTTGGTCAGTTTGGTGGGTGGTCAGTTTGGAGGGTGATCAGTTTGGTGGGTGGTCAGTTTGGAGGGTGGTCAGTTTGGTGGGTGGTCAGTTTGGAGGGTGGTCAGTTTGGTGGGTGGTCAGTTTGGAGGTGGTCAGTATGGAGGGTGGTCAGTTTGGTGTGTGGTCAGTTTGGAGGGTGGTCAGTTTGGAGTTGGTCAGTTTGGTGGGTGGTCAGTTTGGTGTGTGGTCAGTTTGGTGGGTGGTCAGTTTGGTGGGTGGTCAGTTTGGAGTTGGTCAGTTTGGTGGGTGGTCAGTTTGGAGGGTGGTCAGTTTGGAGGGTGGAAACGCCATTGTAAGTGATTTGGAGACTTGTTCTGGGAGTGGACACTGAACAAAACCTGATGAGGAGGAGGGGCTGAGGAGGAGTATCCTTCAATCATTAAGACCCCAAGTGGTTGGGACTAATGATGGGGCTGGCTGTCAGATCATGTTTAAAATTGAATCATTCTGTCGGACTCTGTCTGTCACCTGTTCCCTTTTTCTCAGAGAACGGATTTCTGATCTGATTGAGAACTTGCCACCAAGTGCCCGGAGCTGTGGTGGGACTCATACCCTGACGTCTGGTTACCATCGCCGAGGCCTGAAGGGATATGATCACCACCTGAGCATGCTGCTGGATGAGGAGCACCCCAACAAGGTTTAGCCAGAGATGGACGGGGGGTGTCCTTTTCAATTGTGGAGAGGGAAGGGGTGTCTTCTAGATGGGGGGGGCACGTCCTCTAGATCAGGGATCCACTGGATGGGGGTGTGTCCTCTGGAAGGGGGTGTGCCCACTGGGTGGGGGGTGTGTCCTCTGGAAGGGGGTGTGCCCTCTGGATGGGGGGGGGTTCCATCTGGATGGGGGGGGGTCCTCTGGAAGGGAGTGTGTCCTCTGGATGAAGGTGTGTCCTCTGGAAGGGGGTGTGTCCTCTGGATGAAGGTGTGTCCTCTGGATGAAGGTGTGTCCTTTGGAAGGGGGGGTGTCCTCTGGATGAGGGTGTGTCCTCTGGAAGGGGGGGTGTCCTCTGGATGAGGGTGTGTCGCCTGGATCCTGATGAAAGGCTTTTGGTGTGTTATGGAGGTCTACAGTACAGAAAAAGGCTCTTCAACCCATCGAGTCTGTGCTGGGTCAAAACCAACCACCTAACCATTCTAACCCCCTTTTCCATCACCCGGCCCACAATTGCACACCGAAATCCTCCCTCAATGTAATGAGGGTTTCTGTCTCCCCCACCCTTACAGGCAGTGAGTTCCAAATTCCCACCCCCCTCTGGGTGAGATGTTTTTCCTCATGGCCCCTTTAAACCTCCTGCCTCTTACCTTCAATCTGTGCCCCTGGTCCATTTGATCCATCCATCAAGAGGGAAGGTTTCTTCCTATCCACCCTGTTAATACCCCTCAGAATTTTACCCATCTGTCATTGTCTCTGAAGTCTGAAGATTGGACACTGGACCTGTAACATAACTCTGCTTTACCTCCACAGATATTGCCAAATCTGCAGAGGTTTTCCAGCACTTTCTGTTTTTGCTTCCCATTTTATCCAATTTCTTTTCATAACTGAAGCTCTCATTCCATGCAATATCCTGGCAAATCAGCTCTGCCCCTGCTCCAGTTGAATCTCATCCCTCCTACAATGTGGATTCCAGAACTATGCAAAATACTCTAACTGTGGCCTAACCAACTGTTTATGTAGCTCCAACGTCATTTCCCTGCTCCTAAACGCTGTGCTTTGGCTAATAAAGGCAGACGTATCATGTGTCTCCTTAACACTGTCTCTACCTGCCCTATTCCTTTCAGGGACAGGAGATATGCACACCAAGGTCCCTCTGAGTCCTCATGCTTCCCAGGTCCTACCCCCCCCCCCCCCCTCCCCCCGCCCCATGTATATCCCTTACCTTGCTTGTCATTCCCAAGTGCATTATCTCTATCTTTTCCGGATTGTATTCCATTAACCGAGGGCAGATCCCATCAAGCCCTGGAGACTTCTTATCTCTCTCTTTTCCGGATTGTATCAGCCTATCTTTATCATCTTGTACTCTAAGGCTATCCATCTCCTCATTATTTACCAACCCACCACTTTTTCATACTGTCTTCTTACTGATCAACCCTTCAGTATTCAAGTCTAAATTGGTTTATAAACCACAAACAGCAAGACAGATCCCTGTAGAACCCGACTGGACACATTTTCAGTCGCACACACACCATCAGCCATCATCCTGTGCTTTCTACCAGTCAGCCAATTCTGTACAGGTCGTCCTGCTATAACACAACAGTTGTGTTCCTCTGACCTCACACTGTGGAAAATCGCTAAACCTTTTCAGTCGAAAGATCGCGTTATCCAAACAGCATCCACAATTTATCAATTGTGTTAGAGCCAATTTGTGTTGAAGAAACGCCGTGTTATACCATTACGACCTGAAGGTTTGCTGGCTCCATATGCAAATTCCCACTGTGCTCCTTAAGTTTCCTAGTTATCGTATATCCCCCTTAATTTAATTGTAAAATAACAAAGGACTTCCTTTTATTTTACCTGCCATTATTCTTTCATCGCCCATTTTGCTCCTCTAATTTCCTGTCTAAGTTTCCCCTCACACATTCTGAACTTCTCTCGGGCCTCTGCTCTTTTGAGCCCTAGTTATCTGCCAGAAGCCTTCCTTTTTGTCTTTCTCCAATCCCATGTATCCGTCAATATCCAGGGTTCACAGGATTTGATGATCCTGCCTTTTTAATTATTGGAACATGCTGACCCTGGACTCTCCCTATTTTCTCCTTAAATGGGTCCCAGTTTTCTGACACATTTACCTGAAAGTATCAGCTGCCAGTCCATTCTGGCCAATTCCTATCTGATTTTATTAAAACCAGCTTCCCTCTAATTGAGAAGTTTGATTTCAGGCCCATTCTTGTCCTTTCCCAGGACAGTCTGGAAACTAATGGAGTTATGATCGCTGCCTGCAAAATGCTTCCCTTTGATACTCCAAACCCTCGGCCAGCTGCACTGCCTAAGATTAAATCCCAGTTCATCACCTCTCCTCGGCCTTTCTACAGACTGGCTGCAAAATCTCTTCTGGATACAGTTTAAGAATTCCCTCTAAAACCTTTCACACTATGACTACCCCAGTTAATGCCGGGGAAGTTGAAATCACCCAGTCTCCCTACCCTTTAGTTTTATTTCACCGAACTTTGCCTGTATACCTGCTCTTGTGTCTCCCTGAACTTTTAGGGTATGGTAGTAATGTGATGGTTTTGAAGTTCTACCCCTATGGCTTCACTGTCGGTGTACCCAGTGCCAGTGTACCCAGTGCCAGTGTTGGTGTATGCAATGGCGGTGTATCCAGTGTTGGTGTACCCAGTGCCTGTGTTGGTGTATTCAATGTCAGGGTATCCCGTGTCGGTGTACCCAGTGCCAGTGTTGGTGTATTCAATGTCAGGGTATCCAGTGTTGGTGTATTCAGTGCCAGTGTTGGTGAATCCAATGCCAGTGTATCCAGTGTCAGTGTACCCAGTGCCAGTGTTGGTGAATCCAATGTCAGGTTATCCAGTGTCGGTGTACCCAGTGCCAGTGTTGGTGTATGCAATGGCGGTGTATCCAGTGTCGGTGTACCCAGTGCCAGTGATGGTGTATCCAATGTCAGGGTACCCAATGTCGGTGTACCCAGTGCCCGTGTTGGTGTATGCAATGGCGGTGTATCCAGTGTTGGTGTACCCAGTGCCAGTGTTGGTGTATCCAATGTCAGGGTATCCCGTGTCGGTGTACCCAGTGCCAGTGTTAGTGCATCCAATGTCAGGGTATCCCGTGTCGGTGTTAGTGCACCCAGTAGCAGGGCTTCCAGTGTCAGTGTATCCAGTGCCAGTGTTCATGTATGCAGTGGCAAGATATTAAGTGTCGGTCTACCCAGTGCCAGTGTTGGTGTATTCAGTGTCAGTGTACTCAGTGCTAGTGCTGGTGTATCCAGTGTCAGGGTACCCAGTGTATGTGTACCCCGTGCCAGTGTTGGTGTATCCAATGTCAGGGTATCCAGTGTCGGTGTTAGTGCACCCAGTGTCAGTGGATCCAGTGCCAGTGTTCATGTATGCAGTGGCAGGATATTCAGTGTCGGTGTACCCAGTGTGAGTGTTGGTGTGTTCAATGTCAGGGTAACCAGTCAGTGTACCCAGTGCTAGTGTTGGTGTATCCAGTGTCAGGGTACCCAGTGTCGGTGTACCCCGTGCCAGTGTTGGTGTATTCAATGTCAGGATACCCAGTGTCGGTGTACCCAGTGCCAGTGTTGGTGTATCCAATGTCAGTGTACCCAGTTTCGGTGTACCCAGTGCCAGTGTTGGTGTATCCAATGTCAGGGTACCCAGTGCCAGTGTTGGTGTATGCAATGGCGATGTATCCAGTGTCGGTGTACCCAGTGCCAGTGTTGGTGTATCCAATGTCAGGGTATCCCGTGTCGGTGTTAGTGCACCCAGTGTCAGTGGACCCAGTGCCAGTGTTCATGTATGCAGTGGCAGGATATTCAGTGTCGGTCTACCCAGTGCCTGTGTTGGTGTTTGCAATGTCAGTGTATCCAGTGTCGGTGTATCCAGTGCCAGTGTTGGTGTATCCAATGTCAGTGTATCCAGTGTCTGTGTATCCAGTGCCAGTGTTGGTGTATTCAATGTCAGGGTATACAGTGTCAGTGTACCCAGTGTTGGTGTATCCAGTGCCAGTGTTAGTGTATCCAATGCCAGTGTATCCAGTGTCAGTGTACCCAGTGCCAGTGTTTGTGTATGCAATGGCTGTGTATCCAGTGTCGGTGTACCCAGTGCCAGTGAATCCAATGTCAGGGTATCCAGTGTCGGTGTACCCAGTGCTAGTGTTGGTGTATGCAATGGCTGTGTATCCAGTGTCGGTGTACCCAGTGCCAGTGTTGGTGAATCCAATGTCAGGGTACCCAGTGTCGGTGTACCCAGTGCCAGTGTTGGTGTATGCAATGGTGATGTATCCAGTGTCGGTGTACCCAGTGCTAGTGTTGGTGTATCCAATGTCAGGGTATCCAGTGTCGGTGTACCCAGTGCTAGTGTTGGTGTATGCAATGGCTGTGTATCCAGTGTCGGTGTACCCAGTGCCAGTGTTAGTGCATCCAATGTCAGGGTATCCAGTGTCGGTGTTAGTGCACCCAGTAGCAGGGCATCCAGTGTCAGTGTATCCAGTGCCAGTGTTCATGTATGCAGTGGCAGGATATTCAGTGTCAGTGTACCCAGTGCCAGTGTTGGTGCATTCAATGTCAGGGTAACCAGTGTCAGTGTACCCAGTGCTAGTGTTGGTGTATCCATTGTCAGGGTACCCAGTGTCGGTGTACTCCGTGCCAGTGTTGGCGTATCCAATGTCAGTGTACCCAGTGTTGGTGTACCCAGTGCCAGTGTTGGTGTATCCAATGTCAGGGCACCCAGTGTCGGTGTACCCAGTGCCAGTGTTGGTGTATCCAATGTCAATGTACCCAGTGCCAATATTGGTGTATCCAATGTCAGTGTACCCAGTGTCGGTGTACCCAGTGCCAGTGTTAGTGTATCTAATGTCAGGGTCTCCAGTATCAGTGTACCCAGTGCCAGTGTTGGTGTATCCAGTGGCAGGGCACCCAGTGTGGGTGTATCCAGTGCCAATGTTGGTGTATCCAATGTCAGTGTACCCAGTGACAGTGTCCCCAGTGCCAGTGTTAGTGTATCCAGTAGCAGGGTACCCAGTGTCGTGTATCCAGTGCCAGTGTTGGTGTATCTAATGTCAGGGTCTCCAGTATCAGTGTACCCAGTGCCAGTGTTGGTGTATCCAGAGTTTGTTTTAAAACTGTCCCTTACCTACACAGTGGGCTAATGGGGCCATGTCTCCTGGTATATTGGGATAACAGCCTTCATCTCTGACATTATGGGCTCTTGATGTGCAGTGGTAGTGTCCCTAGCTGTGGACCAGGAGACTTACCTGCTCCAGAGCTGCGTCAGTACATGCCTGAGCAGTTGATTCGAAAGTGTCTCTCAGGGATAGCCATGTGATCATTGGTGCTCACACACTGTTGTTGGTGCTTCTCACCCTCAGAGCAGTGAATGGGTGCTAACCTCCCTTCCTTCTCTAACAGAGGGCAGATTCGGTGGTGGCCAATGTGGAGGTACAGCTCCCGAAGACAAGGAGCAGCTGCAAGCTGCCATCTCTAACAGCCAAGGATGGTATGGAACACCAGCACTCCACGCTCACACACTATCCACAACCCAGACTTTCATTTGTCATTGGGTTTTTAGTTTGCAGTGATCAAGCTGGAAGTTCAGTATTTCTTGGAGTTATTTTGGAATTTTCATATTTTCAAACCATTCTGATTTGCAGAGATTTCTGGGGCTGCTTTCTGCAGTCTGTGGGAATTATATTCAGAATGTTCACAAAGCTACAGCTCGGTATTGTCCCCACTCCCATCAAAACACTCTCAGCAGTCCAAAACCTTGCTTTATGAGGGTCCAGCACCTTCAGCTTTCATTTACAGTTCAGACTGAGACTCTTCAGGCCATTGAGTACCTGTCATCACTCATGGAACAATCCAGTCATGGGTGTCACTGAGCTCCCTGTCTCCTCCCCTCCCCCTCCCCCTCCCCCCGCAGCTCCCTGTCTCTCCCTGCGCCCACCGTCCCTGACTACACCCCCACCCTCACTTCACCCTATCTCCGACACTGCCCCCAACTCACCACCACCCCATCCCCAACTCCCCAGTCCCTGTCTCCCCCTCTGTCTCCAATTCCACCCCTATCCTCATCAGCACCCATCCCCCACTCTCCCCCCAGTACCTGTCGCGGCTCCCCTGCCCCCATCTGCTCCCCAATCCCTGTCTCTCCAATGCCCCTGTTACCTTGCTGTTACTGACAGGTCAGACTGTTGACGGTCTCACATGCTCTTTCCTCTTACAGTGAACAAGTGCAGACCTGCTCATTGCCCCTCTCGGAAGAGCTCATCGTGCAGACCAGCCTGCAATCCCTTGTGCTGTCCGCACCTCCCGTCCATCAAACCACCAGGTAGGAGCATTCAAATCTCACCCGCCAGAACTCCACACCACACACTTCACTCAAACTGCCCTCCCTCAGGGCACTCACTCACCACTGACCCAGCTCACCCACAGGGGTTTCTCACAGAGCTCACCGAGAGGGAACTATCTCAAACAGTACTCTTTCTCTGTCACAAGGTGCTACCCCACACAGTGCTGCCCAACCTGTCGGAGGGTCAGTGCTGAGGGAGTGCCGCACTGTCGGAGGGTCAGTGCTGAGGGAGTGCCGCACTGTCGGAGGGTCAGCGCTGAGGGAGTGCCGCACTGTCGGAGGGTCGGTGCTGAGGGAGTGCCGCACTGTCGGAGGGTCGGTGCTGAGAGAGTGCCGCACTGTCGGAGGGTCAGTGCTGAGGGAGTGCCGCACTGTCGGAGGGTCGGTGCTGAGGGAGTGCTGCACTGTCAGAGGGTCGGTGCTGAGGGAGTGCCGCATTGTCGGAGGGTCAGTGCTGAGGGAGTGCTGCACTGTCGGAGGGTCAGTGCTGAGGGAGTGCCGCACTGTCGGAGGGTCAGTGCTGAGGGAGTGCCGCACTGTCAGAGGGTCAGTGCTGAGGGAGTGCCGCACTGTCAGAGGGTAGGTGCTGAGGGAGTGCCGCACTGTCGGATGGTCGGTGCTGAGGGAGTTGTACATGATTGCCGATCATTCTGGCTCTGTGTCAAGCCTGACCCGGTTGTGCCTGTGTTAATTGTGTTGTGGGTGTTTGCAGTGACAGGTTCAGTGAGCGTTTCAACGTTTAGTGTTTCTTTTTCCTCTCCTTTGATCTTCTGTCGATTCTGAAGACTTGTCCAGTGACAGTGATAGATCTGCCGGACGTGCCGATATATGACTGTAGTATTCTCCTGTGTAAAGCAGGGTGTACAGGAATATTCCTGTGTTCAGTCCTGTCAGGGTTTTCACTCCTGTCCATTCCCAGACAGATCGTTGAAGTCTGCTCTTAGAAGTTGCTTTGGCAATTGTAGCACTTGTCTCATAATCAACTGCCCGAGAGAGTTTCCTGCTCAGCTCCCTGTCCTCAGCTTCAGCTCCCTGGACTGAGGAGCACTGGCTCTCGATGGCTCCTTCCTCACTCAGGCTCCTGCTGAACCTCTGTCTTGGGGCTGATTGTCTTGTGCATCAGAGAGCAAGCCCATGCCACACTCTTGGGGCAGCTATGCCACTTGGACACATGGACAGTAGAGGCACCTTGTATTCTTGTGGGATGGTTCTGTGCTGCTATATTGGACTGAAACAATTCAGTCAGTCTCTTTCCAGGCTGTCACCTCTAGCACTGTGATAGCTACTCATAGGTAGGTGTGTGATTCTGTTAGTGGGATTTTTAACAGAGTGTGGGAGGTTAATTAAAAGACTAGCTGGTGGCAATTTTGTGGCAGTATGCTGATTGTGGAAAGCTGATGGTGGATGTGGTTAAAAAGCTGTGCCCATTCTTCTAGGATTTGGGTGTTTATTGTGCCCAGTCTTGAGCCATTGTTGCTGAGTATTGGGGATGAACCATTGAGTGGAGCACCGAGGGATGGTTCACAGCCCCATTACAGAAGTTCGTGATCAGTGAATGACTGAACTGTGTCTACTTTGTGAATCAGTTTGGCATCTTGTATCTCTGATCATGTTGTGAACATTCCTGGAGGTGTTGGACAGAACTTAGACAACATTTGTATCTGGCTAATAGTAATTTATCACTGAGAGAAACCTGGGAATTTCTGGATTTCCTTTTTGTTCTCATAGAATTAATTTTGTTGCTGAGAGGTAGGACCAAAGAGTCTGTAGTGCAAAGAGATGCTCACTTTACAAGAGAAAAAGTATAACATAGCAAAGATAAGTGGGAAATCGGAGGACTGGGAAGCTTTTAAAGAACAACAGAGGATTACTAAGAAGGAAATACACAGAGAAAAAATGAGATACGAAGGTAAACTGGCCAAAAATATAAAGGAGGATAGTAAAAGCTTTTTTAGGTATGTGAAAAGAAAAAAATGGTGAAGACTAAAATTGGGCCCTTGAAGACAGAAACAGGGGAATATATTACAGGGAACAAAGAAATGGCAGAAGAATTGAATTGGTACTTCAGATCTGTGTTCACTGGGGAAGACACAAGCAATCTCCCTGAGGTAACAGTGGCTGAAGGACCTGAACTTAAGGGAATTTATATTTGCCAGGAATTGGTGTTAGGTCTGAAGGTTGATAAGTCCCCAGGGCCTGATGGTCTACATCCCAGGTTACTGAAGGAGGTGGCTCGAGAAATCATGGATGCTTTGGTGATTATTTTCCAGAGTTTGATAGATTCGGGATCAGTTCCTGCGGATTGGAGGGTGTCTAATGTTGTACCACTTTTTAAGAAAGGTGGGAGAGAGAAAGCAGGAAGTTATAGACCAGTTAATCTTACCTCAGTGGTGGGAAAGATGCTGGAATCAATTATAAAGGATGAAATTACGACACATCTGGATGGCAGTAACAGGATAGGTCAGATTTATGAAGGGGAAATCATGCTTGACTAATCTTCTGGAATTTTTTGAGGATGTAACTCTGAAGATGACGAGGGTGATCCAGTAGATGTAGTGTACCTGGACTTTCAGAAAGCTTTTGATAAAGTCCCACATAGGAGGTTAGTGCGCAAAATTAGTGTGCATGGTATTGGGGGCAAAGTACTAACTTGGATTGAAAGTTGGTTGGCTGACAGGAAACAAAGAGTAGTGATAAATGGCTCCATTTCGGAATGGCAGGCAGTGACCAGTGGGGTACTGCAGGGATCAATACTTGGACCGCAGCTTTTTATAATATATGTTAATGATATAGAAGATGGTATTAGCAATAACATTAGCAAATTTGCTGATGATACAAAGCTGGGTGGCAGGGTGAAATGTGATGAGGATGTTAGGAGATTACAGGGTGACCTGGACAAGTTAGGTGAGTGGTCAGATGCATGGCAGATGCAGTTTAATGTGGATAAATGTATGGTTATTCACTTTGGTGGCAAGAACAGGAAGGCAGATTACTACCTCAATGGAATCAATTTAGGTAAAGGGGCAGTACAGAGAGATCTGGGTGTTCTTGTACACCAGTCAATGAAGGTAAGCATGCAGGTACAGCAGGTAGTGAAGAAGGCTAATAGCATGCTGGCCTTCATAACAAGAGGGATTGAGTATAGAAGCAAAGAGGTTCTTCTGCAGCTGTACAGAGCCCTGGTGAGACCACACCTGGAGTACTGTGTGCAGTTCTGGTCTCCAAATTTGAGGAAAGACATTCTGGCTATTGAGGGAGAGCAGCGTAGGTTCACGAGGTCAATTCCTGGAATGGTGGGACTACCTTACACTGAAAGACTGGAGCAACTGGGCTTGTATACCCTTGAGTTTAGAAGACTGAGAGGGGATCTGATTGAGACATATAAGATTATTAAAGGATTGGACACTCTGGAGGCAGGAAACATGTTTCCGCTGATGGGTGAGTGCCGAACCAGAGGACACAGCTTAAAAATACAGGGTTGACCATTCAGGACAAAGATGAGGAGAAATGTCTTCACCCAGAGAGTGGTGGGTGTGTGGAATGCTCTGCCCCAGAGGGCAGTGGAGGCCCAGTCTCCGGGTACTTTCAAGAAACAGTTGGATAGAGCTCTCAAGGATAGTGGAATCAAGGGTTATGGGGATAAGGCAGGAACGGGATACTGATTGAGGATGATCAGTCATGATCATATTGAATGATGGTGCAGGCTCGAAGGGCAGAATGGCCTACTCCTGCACCTATTGTCTATTGTCTATTACATAGCATCTTTCACAGGATGAGCTGCTGCCATTCCTTACCTTCCAATCTGGCCATTACCACCATCACCATCCCTGGATGTGCCCTGTCTCACTGACAGAACAGGCCCAGCACAGGGGCAGCACAGTGGGATACAGTCAGGAGAGAGTTGCTTTGGGAGTTCATAATGTTGACGGCAGACCCCATGAAGACTTGAGGCTTCAGGTTCAACATGGGCCAGGAAACCTCCTGCTGATTACCACGTACCGTCCTCCCTCAGCTGATGAAACAGTACTCCTCTATGTTGAACAGTATTTGGCAGAAGGACACAGAATGTACTCTAGGTTGGAGCACCAGACAAACCTGAGAATGGAGGGCAGGGTGGTGTCAATCTGGTGAAGCTACCAAATAGGACAATGTGCCAAACAGCATAAGCAGCAAGTGATAGACAGAACTAAGCAAGCTCACAACCAATAGATCAGATCAAAGCTCTGCAGTCCTGCCACATCCAGTTGACAATTAGAGTTAAAGAGTCATAGAGATGTACAGCACAGAAACAGACCCTTCAGTCTAACTCATCCATGCCGACCAGATATCCCAACCGAATCAGGTCCCATTGACCAGCACCCGGCCCATATCCCTCTAAACCCTTCCTATTCATATACCCATCCAAATGCCTCCACCACTTCCTCTGGCAGCTCATTCCATACACGTACCACCCTCTGTGTGAAAAAGTTGCCCCTTAGGTCTCTTTTATATCTTTCCCCTCTCACCCTAAACCTATGCCCTCTCGTTCTGGATTTTGACCTAGCACCAGTGAAGGAACAGTGATATATTTCCAAGTCAGGATGGTGAGTGTTGAAGGGGAACTTGAAGGGGGTGATTTTCATCTGAATGCATTGCCTTGGTCCTTCTAGGTGTGGTGGTTTTGGGAGGAGTTTTGGTGAGTTGCTGCGATGCATCTTGTAGGTGGTACACGCTGCTTCTACAGAGCATCAGTGATGAAGCGAATGGATGTTTCTGACAGTGAATGAGGTATCAATGAATTTCTGTGTCAGATCCTCAGGTAGGCATTGTGACTATTGGTCATTCTGTACAGGTAGCAGTGATGGGACTGAGGTGGCTTTACTGGGCATGGTCTCTCAGTGATCCGTCTTTCAAACATGTCACAGTGTTAGTACAAGACACGGTCTACAGTAACCCAGAGGCAATCTAACCATCTATCATGTTCCCTTTCAGGTTCAGTAATGCCAAAGGAAATGTTCTCAGACCATGACTGTCAGTGCCTGACTGAGCCATCACTGCTGTGTCCTTGCATTGGGAGCGAGACATCATCAGATCAGCCCTCACTGTCTGGCCCATCAACAGAGCAGCCTCTGGATGTACCCGTGCCCTCAGGAGTAGAACCACAGGCACCTGTCAAGCCTCTAAATATTTAAAACTCATGAATATATGTGGAAAAGTTTTGTTAAAGAATTCAGTTGTGTGTCTGTGGCTTTTGGCTTCTGAGGAAGGTGACAGGTGCTCCTAGGAATGTTAAAGTGAGCGAGATTTGTTTGTTAGGGAAGATGTTCTGAAAACATTTGGTCACTTTGGCTGTGAATAAACAGGCAGCTTTTGCCCAAGTTGGTTCCTTCACATTGTGCTTTCTGCTGTTAATGAAGGTAACTGCTGAAGGAGTTCCACATCTCCATGTAGCCCTGGGCAGAATTATCACTCATCACTGACCCAGATTCTCATCATTTCCCATTACCAGTACAACAATGACAGCAGTCAGGCCCAAACACACAGTGCTCTCTGTAGTAACAGTCACCACCCCCTGCACGTTCCCCTCCAAGCCCAACACCATCCCTGACTTGGAAATATTTTGCCGTTCCTTCAGTGTAGCTGGGACAAAATCCTGGAATTCCCTCCCACAGGGCATTGTGGATCAACACACAGCAGGTGGACTGCACTGGTTCAGGGAGACAGCTCATCACCATCTTCTTTACAATAACCAGATCAAACAGCAATATCATTCTTCATGTGCTCCTGAATAATGCAGTTTGTTAGAAAGTGTGTAACTCAGGGTGGGTTTGCCTGCCAGGATGGTTTAGGTTTGAATGAAGTTCACTGTGAGTTAGTATGTGAGGTAAAAACAATGACTGTAGATGCTGAAACCAGAGTCAACTCTCAGTGGTCTGGGCTCCACCTGACAGCAGTGTGAGTCCATCCCAGTTCTACACAGAGATTGTTGCTAGGAGCTGGGGCTGAGTTAGTCAGGACTGGATTGGGAGTAGTGAGGGATACGGGTATGGGGACAGAGAGAAATCGGGGGAGACTAGGGTCCTCAGGACGTGGTCAAAGTATTGAAACAGGGTGAGGGATGAGAATGACAGGAGAGCGTGGGTGGGTCAGAGCAGAGGGGGGGGGGGGTATGCATTGACAGAGGAGGGGTAGGAGAGAGTACAGGGGGAGGATGTATGCTAAAGCAGGGAGGGTGGTGGAGAATATTCAGAGTTGCTGTGATGAACCTGTGTCTGGGTTTAGACATTAGTTAGTTAGGGGACTGAGCTCAGCAGTTTCCCCAGCACAAGTCGGAGTCAATAATGACTTTCTTGGTCTGTGTGACCCCAGGAACATTCAAATTAAATCTTACTGGACATGAACAGAGTGTAAAAGGAGCAAGCTCCTAGGCAGATCCAAACATTCTGTCCTGTCAGAGGAATCTCAAAGATTTTCTGCCTTTAGTTTTGAATGATAACATTAGATGGGAGATCTGGGTGTTAAACATGGAGCTGTAACCCTCTAACACAATCGTGATAAAGTCACCAAGGCAGCAAGTTAGCCCGCTCCCCTGGTATTGGCAATGAGTGACCAAATTCCTCTCCATTCCATCACACACCCACCACCAGTTCAGCCTCCATTCCCACCCTCAGCCCTAGCCAAAGTCCTGCGCCTACACTTGCATCCATACCAGCTCCACCCACACCAGCCTTCTCGCCCTCTCCCCAGCCTAGCTCACTGCTGCCCTACCCTCATAGTGACCAAATGACCAACTGTCCCGGGAGTATTTGTGAGCAAATCCTCTGGCGCACCTCCTCAGTTTGCTTGTGCCTCTCTCAATTCTTCTGGAAATTGTTTTGTTCAGAATTGTATGAGTTATCCTGCTGCAAACTGATTTGTTCTGTTCATTGTATTGGAATGTCAAACCACTGATCCCACACTTTGTTCATCTGAATAAATATCATTTAAAAAGGACTTTTAGTTTTGAGATGGACGGTGGTATCTCAGAGTTATTTGGTGTGTAATTGTTCTCCACTGCACATGAGGACAATGGCGTTCCTGGTGATGTCCCACACTGTGACCGCTGGCTTATCCTGAGATGGAATAATGTAACTGGGAATGTCAGGCGTGGAGAGTAGCAAGTTACAGGAATGAGGGAAACAGTGGCACAAAATGGTGACAATGGGCCAGAACCTTGTGGTTTGAAGGGAGTGGGTGAGAGCATTGCCAAAGCGTTCTCAGTTCAGGCATGGTTGGAATAAATGGGAAGGTTCTGGAAATGACTGCCATTGATGAAGCAAGCAGAGTGGGATCCCAAGGAATTACACGGCATTGGGCCCATTGTCTGTGGGTGGGCAGTGATACAGGGGTAGGGCTAGAGAGACACTGAGAGTGTGGGGGGGAGGTGGGGTCAGTGACGGTCAGAGGTCATAGAGGGTCAGGGTCACTGAGGGTCAGGGGTCAGTGCCCATATCCCCCATTGGGTGGACAATGATACAGGAGTAGGGTTGGGGAGACTCTGAGAGGGTGGGGAGGGATGGAGGTGGGGTCACAGTGGGGGTGGGGGGGTCAGTGAGGGTCAGGGGTCACTGAGGGTCAGAGTCACTGAGGGTCAGGGGTCACTGAGGGTCAGGGGTCACTGAGGGGGGGGTCAGTGCCCCCAGTTGTTTTTCCAGAAGGTCACGGATCCAACGTCCCGATACCCAGTGATTCTGGACCCGGGAGCGCGCCTTTCACTCGGACCCGGGAGCGCGCCTCTTCGCCCTCCGGGTGCTGGAGACGAGCCGGCT